>NW_028225267.1:600000-876943 GCF_052327205.1 Somniosus microcephalus | reverse complement strand
CTTCTTCTGCTTCTTCTGATTCACCCTCCAGACTTCACCTTCTCCTTCTCCTTCTTCTCCTTCTTCTGATTCACCCTCCAGACTTCACCTTCTCCTTCTCCTTCGTCTACTTCTTCTGATTCACCCTCCAGACTACACCTTCTCCTTCTCCTTCTTCTACTTCTTCTGATTCACCCTCCAGACTTCACCTTCTCCTTCTCCTTCTTCTGTTTCTTCTGATTCACCGTCCAGACTTCACCTTCTCCTTCTCCTTCTTCTACTACTTCTGATTCACCCTCCAGACTTCACCTTCTCCTTCTCCTTCTTCTACTTCTTCTGATTCACCCTCCAGACTTCATCTTCTTATTCTCCTTCTTCTGCTTCTTCTGATTCACCCTCCAGACTTCACCTTCTCCTTCTCCATCTTCTGCTTCTTCTGATTCACCCTCCAGACTTCACCTTCTCCTTCTCCTTCTTCTACTTCTTCTGATTCACCCTCCAGACTTCACCTTCTCCTTCTCCTTCTTCTACTTCTTCTGATTCACCCTCCAGTCTTCACCTTCTCCTTCTCCTTCTTCTGTTTCTTCTGCTTCACCCTCCAGACTTCACCTTCTCCTTCTCTTTCTTCTGCTTCTTCTGATTCACCCTCCAGACTTCACCTTCTCCTTCTCCTTCTTCTGATTCTTCTGATTCACCCTCCAGACTTCACCTTCTCCTTCTCCTTCTTCTGCTTCTTCTGATTCACCCTCCTGACTTCATCTGTTCCTTCTCCTTCTTCTGCTTCTTTTGATTCACCCTCCAGACTTCACCTTCTCCTTCTCCTTCTTCTGCTTCTTCTGATTCACCCTCCAGACTTCACCTTCTCCTTCTCCTTCTTCTACTTCTTCTGATTCACCCTCCAGACTTCACCTTCTCCTTCTCCTTCTTCTACTTCTTCTGATTCACCCTCCAGTCTTCACCTTCTCCTTCTCCTTCTTCTGTTTCTTCTGCTTCACCCTCCAGACTTCACCTTCTCCTTCTCTTTCTTCTGCTTCTTCTGATTCACCCTCCAGACTTCACCTTCTCCTTCTCCTTCTTCTGATTCTTCTGATTCACCCTCCAGACGTCACCTTCTCCTTCTCCTTCTTCTGCTTCTTCTGATTCACCCTCCTGACTTCACCTTCTCCTTCTCCTTCTTCTACTTCTTCTGATTCACCCTCCTGACTTCCCCTTCTCCTTCTCCTTCTTCTACTTCTTCTGCTTCACCCTCCAGACTTCACCTTCTCCTTCTCCTTCTTCTACTTCTTCTGATTCACCCTTCAGACTTCACCTTCTCCTTCTCCTTTTTCTGCTTCTTCTGATTCACCCTCCAGACTTCACCTTCTCCTTCTCCTTATTCTGCTTCTTCTGATTCACCCTCCAGACTTCACCTTCTCCTTCTCCTTCTTCTGCTTCTTCTGATTCACCCTCCAGACTTCACCTTCTCCTTCTCCTTCGTCTACTTCTTCTGATTCACCCTCAAGACAACACCGTCTCCTTCTCCTTCTTCTACTTCTTCTGATTCACCCTCCAGACTTCACCTTCTCCTTCTCCTTCTTCTGCTTCTTCAGATTCACCCTCCTGACTTCACCTTCTCCTTCTCCTTCTTCTACTTCTTCTGATTCACCCTCCTGACTTCAACTTCTCCTTCTCCTTCTTCTACTTCTTCCGCTTCACCCTCCAGACTTCACCTTCTCCTTCTCCTTCTTCTACTTCTTCTGATTCACCCTCCAGACTTGACCTTCTCCTTCTCCTTCTTCTACTTATTCTGATTCACCCTCCAGACTTCACATTCTCCTTCTCCTTCTTCTGCTTCTTCTGCTTCACCGTCCTGACTTCACCTTCTCCTTCTCCTTCTTCTACTTCTTCTGCTTCATCCCGCTGACATCACCTTCTCCTTCTCCTTCTTCTGCTTCTTCTGATTCACCCTCCTAACTTCACCTTCTCCTTCTCCGTCTTCTGCTTCTTCTGATTCACCCTCCTGACTTCACCTTCTGCTTCTCCTTCTTCTCCTTCTTCTGATTCACCCTCCAGACTTCACCTTCTCCTTCTCCTTCTTCTGCTTCTTCTGATTCACCCTCCAGACTTCACCTTCTCCTTCTCCTTCTTCTGATTCTTCTGATTCACCCTCCAGACTTCACCTTCTCCTTCTCCTTCTTCTGCTTCTTCTGATTCACCCTCCTGACTTCACCTTCTCCTTCTCCTTCTTCTCCTTCTTCTGATTCACCCTCCTGACTTCACCTTCTCCTTCTCCTTCTTCTACTTCTTCTGATTCACCCTCCAGACTTCACCTTCTCCTTCTCCTTCTTCTGCTTCTTCTGATTCACCCTCCAGACTTCACCTTCTCCTTCTCCTTCTTCTGCTTCTTCTGATTCACCCTCCAGACTTCACCTTCTCCTTCTCCTTCTTCTCCTTCTTCTGATTCACCCTCCAGACTTCACCTTCTTCTTCTCCTTCGTCTACTTCTTCTGATTCACCCTCCAGACTACACCTTCTCCTTCTCCTTCTTCTACTTCTTCTGATTCACCCTCCAGACTTCACCTTCTCCTTCTCCTTCTTCTGTTTCTTCTGATTCACCGTCCAGACTTCACCTTCTCCTTCTCCGTCTTCTGCTTCTTCTGATTCACCCTCCTGACTTCACCTTCTCCTTTTCCTTCTTCTCCTTCTTCTGATTCACCCTCCAGACTTCACCTTCTCCTTCTCCTTCTTCTGCTTCTTCTGATTCACCCTCCAGACTTCACCTTCTCCTTCTCCTTCTTCTGATTCTTCTGATTCACCCTCCAGACTTCACCTTCTCCTTCTCCTTCTTCTGCTTCTTCTGATTCACCCTCCTGACTTCACCTTCTCCTTCTCCTTCTTCTACTTCTTCTGATTCACCCTCCAGACTTCACCTTCTCCTTCTCCTTCTTCTGCTTCTTCTGATTCACCCTCCAGGCTTCTCCTTCTCCTTCTCCTTCTTCTGCTTCTTCTGATTCACCCTCCAGACTTCACCTTCTCCTTCTCCTTCTTCTGCTTCTTCTGATTCACCCTCCAGACTTCACCTTCTCCTTCTCCTTCTTCTCCTTCTTCTTATTCACCCTCCAGACTTCACCTTCTCCTTCTCCTTCGTCTACTTCTTCTGATTCACCCTCCAGACTTCACCTTCTCCTTCTCCTTCGTCTACTTCTTCTGATTCACCCTCCAGACTACACCTTCTCCTTCTCCTTCTTCTACTACTTCTGATTCACCCTCCAGACTTCACCTTCTCCTTCTCCTTCTTCTACTTCTTCTGATTCACCCTCCAGTCTTCACCTTCTCCTTCTCCTTCTTCTGTTTCTTCTGCTTCACCCTCCAGACTTCACCTTCTCCTTCTCTTTCTTCTGCTTCTTCTGATTCACCCTCCAGACTTCACCTTCTCCTTCTCCTTCTTCTGATTCTTCTGATTCACCCTCCAGACTTCACCTTCTCCTTCTCCTTCTTCTGCTTCTTCTGATTCACCCTCCTGACTTCATCTGTTCCTTCTCCTTCTTCTGCTTCTTTTGATTCACCCTCCAGACTTCACCTTCTCCTTCTCCTTCTTCTGCTTCTTCTGATTCACCCTCCAGACTTCACCTTCTCCTTCTCCTTCTTCTACTTCTTCTGATTCACCCTCCAGACTTCACCTTCTCCTTCTCCTTCTTCTACTTCTTCTGATTCACCCTCCAGTCTTCACCTTCTCCTTCTCCTTCTTCTGTTTCTTCTGCTTCACCCTCCAGACTTCACCTTCTCCTTCTCTTTCTTCTGCTTCTTCTGATTCACCCTCCAGACTTCACCTTCTCCTTCTCCTTCTTCTGATTCTTCTGATTCACCCTCCAGACGTCACCTTCTCCTTCTCCTTCTTCTGCTTCTTCTGATTCACCCTCCTGACTTCACCTTCTCCTTCTCCTTCTTCTACTTCTTCTGATTCACCCTCCTGACTTCACCTTCTCCTTCTCCTTCTTCTACTTCTTCTGCTTCACCCTCCAGACTTCACCTTCTCCTTCTCCTTCTTCTACTTCTTCTGATTCACCCTTCAGACTTCACCTTCTCCTTCTCCTTTTTCTGCTTCTTCTGATTCACCCTCCAGACTTCACCTTCTCCTTCTCCTTATTCTGCTTCTTCTGATTCACCCTCCAGACTTCACCTTCTCCTTCTCCTTCTTCTGCTTCTTCTGATACACCCTCCAGACTTCACCTTCTCCTTCTCCTTCGTCTACTTCTTCTGATTCACCCTCAAGACAACACCGTCTCCTTCTCCTTCTTCTACTTCTTCTGATTCACCCTCCAGACTTCACCTTCTCCTTCTCCTTCTTCTGCTTCTTCAGATTCACCCTCCTGACTTCACCTTCTCCTTCTCCTTCTTCTACTTCTTCTGATTCACCCTCCTGACTTCAACTTCTCCTTCTCCTTCTTCTACTTCTTCTGCTTCACCCTCCAGACTTCACCTTCTCCTTCTCCTTCTTCTACTTCTTCTGATTCACCCTCCAGACTTGACCTTCTCCTTCTCCTTCTTCTACTTATTCTGATTCACCCTCCAGACTTCACATTCTCCTTCTCCTTCTTCTGCTTCTTCTGCTTCACCGTCCTGACTTCACCTTCTCCTTCTCCTTCTTCTACTTCTTCTGCTTCATCCCGCTGACATCACCTTCTCCTTCTCCTTCTTCTGCTTCTTCTGATTCACCCTCCTAACTTCACCTTCTCCTTCTCCGTCTTCTGCTTCTTCTGATTCACCCTCCTGACTTCACCTTCTCCTTCTCCTTCTTCTCCTTCTTCTGATTCACCCTCCAGACTTCACCTTCTCCTTCTCCTTCTTCTGCTTCTTCTGATTCACCCTCCAGACTTCACCTTCTCCTTCTCCTTCTTCTGATTCTTCTGATTCACCCTCCAGACTTCACCTTCTCCTTCTCCTTCTTCTGCTTCTTCTGATTCACCCTCCTGACTTCACCTTCTCCTTCTCCTTCTTCTCCTTCTTCTGATTCACCCTCCTGACTTCACCTTCTCCTTCTCCTTCTTCTACTTCTTCTGATTCACCCTCCAGACTTCACCTTCTCCTTCTCCTTCTTCTGCTTCTTCTGATTCACCCTCCAGACTTCTCCTTCTCCTTCTCCTTCTTCTGCTTCTTCTGATTCACCCTCCAGACTTCACCTTCTCCTTCTCCTTCTTCTGCTTCTTCTGATTCACCCTCCAGACTTCACCTTCTCCTTCTCCTTCTTCTCCTTCTTCTGATTCACCCTCCAGACTTCACCTTCTCCTTCTCCTTCGTCTACTTCTTCTGATTCACCCTCCAGACTACACCTTCTCCTTCTCCTTCTTCTACTTCTTCTGATTCAACCTCCAGACTTCACCTTCTCCTTCTCCTTCTTCTGTTTCTTCTGATTCACCGTCCAGACTTCACCTTCTCCTTCTCCTTCTTCTACTACTTCTGATTCACCCTCCAGACTTCACCTTCTCCTTCTCCTTCTTCTACTTCTTCTGATTCACCCTCCAGACTTCATCTTCTTATTCTCCTTCTTCTGCTTCTTCTGATTCACCCTCCAGACTTCACCTTCTCCTTCTCCTTCTTCTGCTTCTTCTGATTCACCCTCCAGACTTCACCTTCTCCTTCTCCTTCTTCTACTTCTTCTGATTCACCCTCCAGACTTCACCTTCTCCTTCTCCTTCTTCTACTTCTTCTGATTCACCCTCCAGTCTTCACCTTCTCCTTCTCCTTATTCTGTTTCTTCTGCTTCACCCTCCAGACTTCACCTTCTCCTTCTCTTTCTTCTGCTTCTTCTGATTCACCCTCCAGACTTCACCTTCTCCTTCTCCTTCTTCTGATTCTTCTGATTCACCCTCCAGACTTCACCTTCTCCTTCTCCTTCTTCTGCTTCTTCTGATTCACCCTCCTGACTTCACCTTCTCCTTCTCCTTCTTCTACTTCTTCTGATTCACCCTCCTGACTTCACCTTCTCCTTCTCCTTCTTCTACTTCTTCTGCTTCACCCTCCAGACTTCACCTTCTCCTTCTCCTTCTTCTACTTCACCCTCCAGACTTCATCTTCTCCTTCTCCTTCTTCTGCTTCTTCTGATTCACCCTCCAGACTTAACCTTCTCCTTCTCCTTATTCTGCTTCTTCTGATTCACCCTCCAGACTTCACCTTCTCCTTCTCCTTATTCTGCTTCTTCTGATTCACCCTCCAGACTTCACCTTCTCATTCTCCTTCCTCTGCTTCTTCTGATTCACCCTCCAGACTTCACCTTCTCCTTCTCCTTCTTCTGATTCTTCTGATTCACCCTCCAGACTTCACCTTCTCCTTCTCCTTCTTCTGCTTCTTCTGATTCACCCTCCTGACTTCACCTTCTCCTTCTCCTTCTTCTACTTATTCTGATTCACCCTCCTGACTTCACCTTCTTCTTCTCCTTCTTCTACTTCTTCTGCTTCACCCTCCAGACTTCACCTTCTCCTTCTCCTTCTTCTACTTCTTCTGATTCACCCTCCAGACTTCACCTTCTCCTTCTCCTTCTTCTACTTCTTCTGATTCACCCTCCAGACTTGACCTTCTCCTTCTCCTTCTTCTACTTATTCTGATTCACCCTCCAGACTTCACCTTCTCCTTCTCCTTCTTCTGCTTCTTCTGCTTCACCGTCCTGACTTCACCTTCTCCTTCTCCTTCTTCTACTTCTTCTGCTTCATCCCGCTGACATCACCTGCTCCTTCTCCTTCTTCTGCTTCTTCTGATTCGCCCTCCTAACTTCACCTTCTCCTTCTCCTTCTTCTGCTTCTTCTGATTCACCCTCCTGACTTCACCTTCCCCTTCTCCTTCTTCTGCTTCTTCTGATTCACCCTCCAGACTTCACCTTCTCCTTCTCCTTCTTCTGCTTCTTCTGATTCACCCTCCAGACTTCACCTTCTCCTTCTCCTTCTTCTGATTCTTCTGATTCACCCTCCAGACTTCACCTTCTCCTTCTCCTTCTTCTGCTTCTTCTGATTCACCCTCCTGACCTCACCTTCTCCTTCTCCTTCTTCTACTTCTTCTGATTCACCCTCCTGACTTCACCTTCTCCTTCTCCTTCTTCTGCTTCTTCTGCTTCACCCTCCAGACTTCACCTTCTCCTTCTCCTTCTTCTGCTTCTTCTGATTCACCCTCCAGACTTCACCTTCTCCTTCTTCTGCTTCTTCTGATTCACCCTCCAGACTTCACCTTCTCCTTCTCCTTCTTCTACTTCTTCTGATTCACCCTCCAGACTTCACCTTCTCCATTTCCTTCTTCTGCTTCTTCTGATTCACCCTCCAGAATTCACCTTCTCCTTCTCCTTCGTCTACTTCTTCTGATTGACCCTCCAGACTACACCTTCTCCTTCTCCTTCTTCTACTTCTTCTGATTCACCCTCCAGACTTCACCTTCTCCTTCTCCTTCTTCTGTTTCTTCTGATTCACCGTCCAGACTTCACCTTCTCCTTCTCCTTCTTCTACTACTTCTGATTCACCCTCCAGACTTCACCTTCTCCTTCTCCTTCTTCTACTTCTTCTGATTCACCCTCCAGACTTCATCTTCTCCTTCTCCTTCTTCTGCTTCTTCTGATTCACCCTCCAGACTTCACCTTCTCCTTCTCCTTCTTCTGCTTCTTCTGATTCACCCTCCAGACTTCACCTTCTCCTTCTCCTTCTTCTACTTCTTCTGATTCACCCTCCAGACTTCACCTTCTCCTTCTCCTTCTTCTACTTCTTCTGATTCACCCTCCAGTCTTCACGTTCTCCTTCTCCTTCTTCTATTTCTTCTGCTTCACCCTCCAGACTTCACCTTCTCCTTCTCTTTCTTCTTCTTCTTCTGATTCACCCTCCAGACTTCACCTTCTCCTTCTCCTTCTTCTGATTCTTCTGATTCACCCTCCAGACTTCACCTTCTCCTTCTCCTTCTTCTGCTTCTTCTGATTCACCCTCCTGACTTCACCTTCTCCTTCTCCTTCTTCTACTTCTTCTGCTTCACCCTCCAGACTTCACCTTCTCCTTCTCCTTCTTCTACTTCTTCTGATTCACCCTCCAGACTTCATCTTCTCCTTCTCCTTCTTCTGCTTCTTCTGATTCACCCTCCAGACTTCACCTTCTCCTTCTCCTTATTCTGCTTCTTCTGATTCACCCTCCAGACTTCACCTTCTCCTTCTCCTTATTCTGCTTCTTCTGATTCACCCTCCAGACTTCACCTTCTCATTCTCCTTCCTCTGCTTCTTCTGATTCACCCTCCAGACTTCACCTTCTCCTTCTCCTTCTTCTGATTCTTCTGATTCACCCTCCAGACTTCACCTTCTCCTTCTCCTTCTTCTGCTTCTTCTGATTCACCCTCCTGACTTCACCTTCTCCTTCTCCTTCTTCTACTTCTTCTGATTCACCCTCCTGACTTCACCTTCTCCTTCTCCTTCTTCTACTTCTTCTGCTTCACCCACCAGACTTCACCTTCTCCTTCTCCTTCTTCTACTTCTTCTGATTCACCCTCCAGACTTCACCTTCTCCTTCTCCTTCTTCTGCTTCTTCTGATTCACCCTCCAGACTTCACCTTCTCCTTCTCCTTATTCTGCTTCTTCTGATTCACTCTCCAGACTTCACCTTCTCCTTCTCCTTCTTCTGCTTCTTCTGATTCACACTCCAGACTTCACCTTCTCCTTCTCCTTCTTCTACTTCTTCTGATTCACCCTCCAGACTTCACCTTCTCCTTCTCTTTCTTCTGCTTCATCTGATTCACCCTCCAGAGTTCACCTTCTCCTTCTCCTTCTTCTGATTCTTCTGATTCACCCTCCAGACTTCACCTTCTTCTTCTCCTTCTTCTGCTTCTTCTGATTCACCCTCCTGACTTCACCTTCTCCTTCTCCTTCTTCTACTTCTTCTGATTCACCCTCCTGACTTCACCTTCTCCTTCTCCTTCTTCTACTTCTTCTGCTTCACCCTCCAGACTTCACCTTCTCCTTCTTCTACTTCTTCTGATTCACCCTCCAGACTTGACCTTCTCCTTCTCCTTCTTCTACTTCTTCTGATTCACCCTCCAGACTTCACCTTCTCCTTCTCCTTCTTCTGCTTCTTCTGCTTCACCGTCCTGACTTCACCTTCTCCTTCTCCTTCTTCTACTTCTTCTGCTTCATCCCCCTGACATCACCTGCTCCTTCTCCTTCTTCTGCTTCTTCTGATTCACCTTCCTAACTTCACCTTCTCCTTCTCCTTCTTCTGCTTCTTCTGATTCACCCTCCTGACTTCACCTTCTCCTTCTCCTTCTTCTGCTTCTTCTGATTCACCCTCCAGACTTCACCTTCTCCTTCTCCTTCTTCTGCTTCTTCTGATTCACCCTCCAGACTTCACCTTCTCCTTCTCCTTCTTCTGCTTCTTCTGATTCACCCTCCAGACCTCACCTTCTCCTTCTCCTTCTTCTACTTCTTCTGATTCACCCTCCAGACTTCATCTGTTCCTTCTCCTTCTTCTGCTTCTTTTGATTCACCCTCCAGACTTCACCTTCTCCTTCTCCTTCTTCTGCTTTTTCTGATTCACCCTCCAGACTTCACCTTCTCCTTCTCCTTCTTCTACTTCTTCTGATTCACCCTCCAGACTTCACCTTCTCCTTCTCCTTCTTCTACTTCTTCTGATTCACCCTCCAGTCTTCACCTTCTCCTTCTCCTTCTTCTGTTTCTTCTGCTTCACCCTCCAGACTTCACCTTCTCCTTCTCTTTCTTCTGCTTCTTCTGATTCACCCTCCAGACTTCACCTTCTCCTTCTCCTTCTTCTGATTCTTCTGATTCACCCTCCAGACGTCACCTTCTCCTTCTCCTTCTTCTGCTTCTTCTGATTCACCCTCCTGACTTCACCTTCTCCTTCTCCTTCTTCTACTTCTTCTGATTCACCCTCCTGACTTCACCTTCTCCTTCTCCTTCTTCTACTTCTTCTGCTTCACCCTCCAGACTTCACCTTCTCCTTCTCCTTCTTCTACTTCTTCTGATTCACCCTTCAGACTTCACCTTCTCCTTCTCCTTTTTCTGCTTCTTCTGATTCACCCTCCAGACTTCACCTTCTCCTTCTCCTTATTCTGCTTCTTCTGATTCACCCTCCAGACTTCACCTTCTCCTTCTCCTTCTTCTGCTTCTTCTGATTCACCCTCCAGACTTCACCTTCTCCTTCTCCTTCGTCTACTTCTTCTGATTCACCCTCAAGACAACACCGTCTCCTTCTCCTTCTTCTACTTCTTTTGATTCACCCTCCAGACTTCACCTTCTCCTTCTCCTTCTTCTGCTTCTTCTGATTCACCCTCCTGACTTCACCTTCTCCTTCTCCTTCTTCTACTTCTTCTGATTCACCCTCCTGACTTCAACTTCTCCTTCTCCTTCTTCTACTTCTTCTGCTTCACCCTCCAGACTTCACCTTCTCCTTCTCCTTCTTCTACTTCTTCTGATTCACCCTCCAGACTTGACCTTCTCCTTCTCCTTCTTCTACTTATTCTGATTCACCCTCCAGACTTCACATTCTCCTTCTCCTTCTTCTGCTTCTTCTGCTTCACCGTCCTGACTTCACCTTCTCCTTCTCCTTCTTCTGCTTCATCCCGCTGACATCACCTTCTCCTTCTCCTTCTTCTGCTTCTTCTGATTCACCCTCCTAACTTCACCTTCTCCTTCTCCGTCTTCTGCTTCTTCTGATTCACCCTCCTGACTTCACCTTCTCCTTCTCCTTCTTCTCCTTCTTCTGATTCACCCTCCAGACTTCACCTTCTCCTTCTCCTTCTTCTGATTCTTCTGATTCACCCTCCAGACTTCACCTTCTCCTTCTCCTTCTTCTGCTTCGTCTGATTCACCCTCCTGACTTCACCTTCTCCTTCTCCTTCTTCTACTTCTTCTGATTCACCCTCCAGACTTCACCTTCTCCTTTTCCTTCTTCTGCTTCTTCTGATTCACCCTCCAGACTTCTCCTTCTCCTTCTCCTTCTTCTGCTTCTTCTGATTCACCCTCCAGACTTCACCTTCTCCTTCTCCTTCTTCTGCTTCTTCTGATTCACCCTCCAGACTTCACCTTCTCCTTCTCTTTCTTCTGCTTCTTCTGATTCACCCTCCAGACTTCACCTTCTCCTTCTCCTTCTTCTGATTCTTCTGATTCACCCTCCAGACTTCACCTTCTCCTTCTCCTTCTTCTGCTTCTTCTGATTCACCCTCCTGACTTCACCTTCTCCTTCTCCTTCTTCTACTTCTTCTGATTCACCCTCCTGACTTCACCTTCTCCTTCTCCTTCTTCTACTTCTTCTGCTTCACCCTCCAGACTTCACCTTCTCCTTCTCCTTCTTCTACTTCACCCTCCAGACTTCATCTTCTCCTTCTCCTTCTTCTGCTTCTTCTGATTCACCCTCCAGACTTAACCTTCTCCTTCTCCTTATTCTGCTTCTTCTGATTCACCCTCCAGACTTCACCTTCTCCTTCTCCTTATTCTGCTTCTTCTGATTCACCCTCCAGACTTCACCTTCTCATTCTCCTTCCTCTGCTTCTTCTGATTCACCCTCCAGACTTCACCTTCTCCTTCTCCTTCTTCTGATTCTTCTGATTCACCCTCCAGACTTCACCTTCTCCTTCTCCTTCTTCTGCTTCTTCTGATTCACCCTCCTGACTTCACCTTCTCCTTCTCCTTCTTCTACTTATTCTGATTCACCCTCCTGACTTCACCTTCTTCTTCTCCTTCTTCTACTTCTTCTGCTTCACCCTCCAGACTTCACCTTCTCCTTCTCCTTCTTCTACTTCTTCTGATTCACCCTCCAGACTTCACCTTCTCCTTCTCCTTCTTCTGCTTCTTCTGATTCACCCTCCAGACTTCACCTTCTCCTTCTCCTTATTCTGCTTCTTCTGATTCACTCTCCAGACTTCACCTTCTCCTTCTCCTTCTTCTGCTTCTTCTGATTCACACTCCAGACTTCACCTTCTCCTTCTCCTTCTTCTACTTCTTCTGAATCACCCTCCAGACTTCACCTTCTCCTTCTCTTTCTTCTGCTTCTTCTGATTCACCCTCCAGACTTCACCTTCTCCTTCTCCTTCTTCTGATTCTTCTGATTCACCCTCCAGACTTCACCTTCTTCTTCTCCTTCTTCTGCTTCTTCTGATTCACCCTCCTGACTTCACCTTCTCCTTCTCCTTCTTCTACTTCTTCTGATTCACCCTCCTGACTTCACCTTCTCCTTCTCCTTCTTCTACTTCTTCTGCTTCACCCTCCAGACTTCACCTTCTCCTTCTCCTTCTTCTACTTCTTCTGATTCACCCTCCAGACTTGACCTTCTCCTTCTCCTTCTTCTACTTCTTCTGATTCACCCTCCAGATTTCACCTTCTCCTTCTCCTTCTTCTGCTTCTTCTGCTTCACCGTCCTGACTTCACCTTCTCCTTCTCCTTCTTCTACTTCTTCTGCTTCATCCCCCTGACATCACCTGCTCCTTCTCCTTCTTCTGCTATTTCTGATTCACCCTCCTAACTTCACCTTCTCCTTCTCCTTCTTCTGCTTCTTCTGATTCACCCTCCTGACTTCACCTTCTCCTTCTCCTTCTTTTGCTTCTTCTGATTCACCCTCCAGACTTCACCTTCTCCTTCTCCTTCTTCTGCTTCTTCTGATTCACCCTCCAGACTTCACCTTCTCCTTCTCCTTCTTCTGCTTCTTCTGATTCACCCTCCAGACCTCACCTTCTCCTTCTCCTTCTTCTACTTCTTCTGATTCACCCTCCAGACTTCATCTTCTCCTTCTCCTTCTTCTGCTTCTTCTGATTCACCCTCCAGACTTCACCTTCTCCTTCTCCTTCTTCTGCTTCTTCTGATTCACCCTCCAGACTTCACCTTCTCCTTCTCCTTCTTCTACTTCTTCTGATTCACCCTCCAGACTTCACCTTCTCCTTCTCCTTCTTCTACTTCTTCTGATTCACCCTCCAGTCTTCACCTTCTCCTTCTCCTTCTTCTGTTTCTTCTGCTTCACCCTCCAGACTTCACCTTCTCCTTCTCTTTCTTCTGCTTCTTCTGATTCACCCTCCAGACTTCACCTTCTCCTTCTCCTTCTTCTGATTCTTCTGATTCACCCTCCAGACTTCACCTTCTCCTTCTCCTTCTTCTGCTTCTTATGATTCACCCTCCTGACTTCACCTTCTCCTTCTCCTTCTTCTACTTCTTCTGATTCACCCTCCTGACTTCACCTTCTCCTTCTCCTTCTTCTACTTCTTCTGCTTCACCCTCCAGACTTCACCTTCTCCTTCTCCTTCTTCTACTTCTTCTGATTCACCCTTCAGACTTCACCTTCTCCTTCTCCTTTTTCTGCTTCTTCTGATTCACCCTCCAGACTTCACCATCTCCTTCTCCTTATTCTGCTTCTTCTGATTCATCCTCCAGACTTCACCTTCTCCTTCTCCTTCTTCTGCTTCTTCTGATTCACCCTCCAGACTTCACCTTCTCCTTCTCCTTCTTCTGCTTCTTCTGATTCACCCTCCAGACTTCACCTTCTCCTTCTCCTTCTTCTACTTCTTCTGATTCACCCTCCAGACTACACCTTCTCCTTCTCCTTCTTCTACTTCTTCTGATTCACCCTCCAGACTTCACCTTCTCCTTCTCCTTCTTCTGTTTCTTCTGATTCACCGTCCAGACTTCACCTTCTCCTTCTCCTTATTCTACTACTTCTGATTCACCCTCCAGAATTCACCTTCTCCTTCTCCGTCTTCTACTTCTTCTGATTCACCCTCCAGACTTCATCTTCCCCTTCTCCTTCTTCTGCTTCTTCTGATTCACCCTCCAGACTTCACCTTCTCCTTCTCCTTCTTCTGCTTCTTCTGATTCACCCTCCAGACTTCACCTTCTCCTTCTCCTTCTTCTACTTCTTCTGATTCACCCTCCAGACTTCACCTTCTCCTTCTCCTTCTTCTACTTCTTCTGATTCACCCTCCAGTCTTCACCTTCTCCTTCTCCTTCTTCTGTTTCTTCTGCTTCACCCTCCAGACTTCACCTTCTCCTTCTCCTTCTTCTACTTCTTCTGATTCACCCTCCAGACTTGACCTTCTCCTTCTCCTTCTTCTACTTCTTCTGATTCACCCTCCAGACTTGAGCTTCTCCTTCTCCTTCTTCTGCTTCTTCTGATTCACCCTCCTGACTTCACCTTCTCCTTCTCCTTCTTTTGCTTCTTCTGATTCACCCTCCAGACTTCACCTTCTCCTTCTCCTTCTTCTGCTTCTTCTGATTCACCCTCCAGACTTCACCTTCTCCTTCTCCTTCTTCTGCTTCTTCTGATTCACCCTCCAGACCTCACCTTCTCCTTCTCCTTCTTCTACTTCTTCTGATTCACCCTCCAGACTTCATCTTCTCCTTCTCCTTCTTCTGCTTCTTCTGATTCACCCTCCAGACTTCACCTTCTCCTTCTCCTTCTTCTGCTTCTTCTGATTCACCCTCCAGACTTCACCTTCTCCTTCTCCTTCTTCTACTTCTTCTGATTCACCCTCCAGACTTCACCTTCTCCTTCTCCTTCTTCTACTTCTTCTGATTCACCCTCCAGTCTTCACCTTCTCCTTCTCCTTCTTCTGTTTCTTCTGCTTCACCCTCCAGACTTCACCTTCTCCTTCTCTTTCTTCTGCTTCTTCTGATTCACCCTCCAGACTTCACCTTCTCCTTCTCCTTCTTCTGATTCTTCTGATTCACCCTCCAGACTTCACCTTCTCCTTCTCCTTCTTCTGCTTCTTATGATTCACCCTCCTGACTTCACCTTCTCCTTCTCCTTCTTCTACTTCTTCTGATTCACCCTCCTGACTTCACCTTCTCCTTCTCCTTCTTCTACTTCTTCTGCTTCACCCTCCAGACTTCACCTTCTCCTTCTCCTTCTTCTACTTCTTCTGATTCACCCTTCAGACTTCACCTTCTCCTTCTCCTTTTTCTGCTTCTTCTGATTCACCCTCCAGACTTCACCATCTCCTTCTCCTTATTCTGCTTCTTCTGATTCATCCTCCAGACTTCACCTTCTCCTTCTCCTTCTTCTGCTTCTTCTGATTCACCCTCCAGACTTCACCTTCTCCTTCTCCTTCTTCTGCTTCTTCTGATTCACCCTCCAGACTTCACCTTCTCCTTCTCCTTCTTCTACTTCTTCTGATTCACCCTCCAGACTACACCTTCTCCTTCTCCTTCTTCTACTTCTTCTGATTCACCCTCCAGACTTCACCTTCTCCTTCTCCTTCTTCTGTTTCTTCTGATTCACCGTCCAGACTTCACCTTCTCCTTCTCCTTATTCTACTACTTCTGATTCACCCTCCAGAATTCACCTTCTCCTTCTCCGTCTTCTACTTCTTCTGATTCACCCTCCAGACTTCATCTTCCCCTTCTCCTTCTTCTGCTTCTTCTGATTCACCCTCCAGACTTCACCTTCTCCTTCTCCTTCTTCTGCTTCTTCTGATTCACCCTCCAGACTTCACCTTCTCCTTCTCCTTCTTCTACTTCTTCTGATTCACCCTCCAGACTTCACCTTCTCCTTCTCCTTCTTCTACTTCTTCTGATTCACCCTCCAGTCTTCACCTTCTCCTTCTCCTTCTTCTGTTTCTTCTGCTTCACCCTCCAGACTTCACCTTCTCCTTCTCCTTCTTCTACTTCTTCTGATTCACCCTCCAGACTTGACCTTCTCCTTCTCCTTCTTCTACTTCTTCTGATTCACCCTCCAGACTTGAGCTTCTCCTTCTCCTTCTTCTACTTCTTCTGATTCACCCTCCAGACTTCAGCTTCTCCTTCTCCTTCTTCTGCTTCTTCTGCTTCACCGTCCTGACTTCACCTGCTCCTTCTCTTTCTTCTGCTTCTTCTGATTCACCCTCCTAACTTCACCTTCCCCTTCTACTTCTTCTGCTTCTTCTGATTCACCCTCCTGACTTCACCTTCTCCTTCTCCTTCTTCTGCTTCTTCTGATTCAGCCTCCAGACTTCACCTTCTCCTTCTCTTCCTTCTGCTTCTTCTGATTCACCCTCCAGACTTCACCTTCTCCTTCTCCTTCTTCTGATTCTTCTGATTCACCCTCCAGACTTCACCTTCTCCTTCTCCTTCTTCTGCTTCTTCTGATTCACCCTCCTGACTTCACCTTCTCCTTCTCCTTCTTCTACTTCTTCTGATTCACCCTCCTGACTTCACCTTCTCCTTCTCCTTCTTCTACTTCTTCTGCTTCACCCTCCAGACTTCACCTTCTCCTTCTCCTTCTTCTACTTCTTCTGATTCACCCTCCAGACTTGACCTTCTCCTTCTCCTTCTTCTACTTATTCTGATTCACCCTCCAGACTTCACCTTCTCCTTCTCCTTCTTCTGCTTCTTCTGCTTCACCGTCCTGACTTCACCTTCTCCTTCTCCTTCTTCTACTTCTTCTGCTTCATCCCGCTGACATCACCTGCTCCTTCTCCTTCTTCTGCTTCTTCTGATTCACCCTCCTAACTTCACCTTCTCCTTCTCCTTCTTCTGCTTCTTCTGATTCACCCTCCTGACTTCACCTTCTCCTTCTCCTTCTTCTGCTTCTTCTGATTCACCCTCCAGACTTCACCTTCTCCTTCTCCTTCTTCTGCTTCTTCTGATTCACCCTCCAGACTTCACCTTCTCCTTCTCCTTCTTCTGATTCTTCTGATTCACCCTCCAGACTTCACCTTCTCCTTCTCCTTCTTCTGCTTCTTCTGATTCACCCTCCTGACCTCACCTTCTCCTTCTCCTTCTTCTACTTCTTCTGATTCACCCTCCTGACTTCACCTTCTCCTTCTCCTTCTTCTGCTTCTTCTGCTTCACCCTCCAGACTTCACCTTCTCCTTCTCCTTCTTCTGCTTCTTCTGATTCACCCTCCAGACTTCACCTTCTCCTTCTTCTGCTTCTTCTGATTCACCCTCCAGACTTCACCTTCTCCTTCTCCTTCTTCTACTTCTTCTGATTCACCCTCCAGACTTCACCTTCTCCATTTCCTTCTTCTGCTTCTTCTGATTCACCCTCCAGAATTCACCTTCTCCTTCTCCTTCGTCTACTTCTTCTGATTGACCCTCCAGACTACACCTTCTCCTTCTCCTTCTTCTACTTCTTCTGATTCACCCTCCAGACTTCACCTTCTCCTTCTCCTTCTTCTGTTTCTTCTGATTCACCGTCCAGACTTCACCTTCTCCTTCTCCTTCTTCTACTACTTCTGATTCACCCTCCAGACTTCACCTTCTCCTTCTCCTTCTTCTACTTCTTCTGATTCACCCTCCAGACTTCATCTTCTCCTTCTCCTTCTTCTGCTTCTTCTGATTCACCCTCCAGACTTCACCTTCTCCTTCTCCTTCTTCTGCTTCTTCTGATTCACCCTCCAGACTTCACCTTCTCCTTCTCCTTCTTCTACTTCTTCTGATTCACCCTCCAGACTTCACCTTCTCCTTCTCCTTCTTCTACTTCTTCTGATTCACCCTCCAGTCTTCACCTTCTCCTTCTCCTTCTTCTATTTCTTCTGCTTCACCCTCCAGACTTCACCTTCTCCTTCTCTTTCTTCTTCTTCTTCTGATTCACCCTCCAGACTTCACCTTCTCCTTCTCCTTCTTCTGATTCTTCTGATTCACCCTCCAGACTTCACCTTCTCCTTCTCCTTCTTCTGCTTCTTCTGATTCACCCTCCTGACTTCACCTTCTCCTTCTCCTTCTTCTACTTCTTCTGCTTCACCCTCCAGACTTCACCTTCTCCTTCTCCTTCTTCTACTTCTTCTGATTCACCCTCCAGACTTCATCTTCTCCTTCTCCTTCTTCTGCTTCTTCTGATTCACCCTCCAGACTTCACCTTCTCCTTCTCCTTATTCTGCTTCTTCTGATTCACCCTCCAGACTTCACCTTCTCCTTCTCCTTATTCTGCTTCTTCTGATTCACCCTCCAGACTTCACCTTCTCATTCTCCTTCCTCTGCTTCTTCTGATTCACCCTCCAGACTTCACCTTCTCCTTCTCCTTCTTCTGATTCTTCTGATTCACCCTCCAGACTTCACCTTCTCCTTCTCCTTCTTCTGCTTCTTCTGATTCACCCTCCTGACTTCACCTTCTCCTTCTCCTTCTTCTACTTCTTCTGATTCACCCTCCTGACTTCACCTTCTCCTTCTCCTTCTTCTACTTCTTCTGCTTCACCCACCAGACTTCACCTTCTCCTTCTCCTTCTTCTACTTCTTCTGATTCACCCTCCAGACTTCACCTTCTCCTTCTCCTTCTTCTGCTTCTTCTGATTCACCCTCCAGACTTCACCTTCTCCTTCTCCTTATTCTGCTTCTTCTGATTCACTCTCCAGACTTCACCTTCTCCTTCTCCTTCTTCTGCTTCTTCTGATTCACACTCCAGACTTCACCTTCTCCTTCTCCTTCTTCTACTTCTTCTGATTCACCCTCCAGACTTCACCTTCTCCTTCTCTTTCTTCTGCTTCATCTGATTCACCCTCCAGAGTTCTCCTTCTCCTTCTCCTTCTTCTGATTCTTCTGATTCACCCTCCAGACTTCACCTTCTTCTTCTCCTTCTTCTGCTTCTTCTGATTCACCCTCCTGACTTCACCTTCTCCTTCTCCTTCTTCTACTTCTTCTGATTCACCCTCCTGACTTCACCTTCTCCTTCTCCTTCTTCTACTTCTTCTGCTTCACCCTCCAGACTTCACCTTCTCCTTCTTCTACTTCTTCTGATTCACCCTCCAGACTTGACCTTCTCCTTCTCCTTCTTCTACTTCTTCTGATTCACCCTCCAGACTTCACCTTCTCCTTCTCCTTCTTCTGCTTCTTCTGCTTCACCGTCCTGACTTCACCTTCTCCTTCTCCTTCTTCTACTTCTTCTGCTTCATCCCCCTGACATCACCTGCTCCTTCTCCTTCTTCTGCTTCTTCTGATTCACCTTCCTAACTTCACCTTCTCCTTCTCCTTCTTCTGCTTCTTCTGATTCACCCTCCTGACTTCACCTTCTCCTTCTCCTTCTTCTGCTTCTTCTGATTCACCCTCCAGACTTCACCTTCTCCTTCTCCTTCTTCTGCTTCTTCTGATTCACCCTCCAGACTTCACCTTCTCCTTCTCCTTCTTCTGCTTCTTCTGATTCACCCTCCAGACCTCACCTTCTCCTTCTCCTTCTTCTACTTCTTCTGATTCACCCTCCAGACTTCATCTGTTCCTTCTCCTTCTTCTGCTTCTTTTGATTCACCCTCCAGACTTCACCTTCTCCTTCTCCTTCTTCTGCTTCTTCTGATTCACCCTCCAGACTTCACCTTCTCCTTCTCCTTCTTCTACTTCTTCTGATTCACCCTCCAGACTTCACCTTCTCCTTCTCCTTCTTCTACTTCTTCTGATTCACCCTCCAGTCTTCACCTTCTCCTTCTCCTTCTTCTGTTTCTTCTGCTTCACCCTCCAGACTTCACCTTCTCCTTCTCTTTCTTCTGCTTCTTCTGATTCACCTTCCAGACTTCACCTTCTCCTTCTCCTTCTTCTGATTCTTCTGATTCACCCTCCAGACGTCACCTTCTCCTTCTCCTTCTTCTGCTTCTTCTGATTCACCCTCCTGACTTCACCTTCTCCTTCTCCTTCTTCTACTTCTTCTGATTCACCCTCCTGACTTCACCTTCTCCTTCTCCTTCTTCTACTTCTTCTGCTTCACCCTCCAGACTTCACCTTCTCCTTCTCCTTCTTCTACTTCTTCTGATTCACCCTTCAGACTTCACCTTCTCCTTCTCCTTTTTCTGCTTCTTCTGATTCACCCTCCAGACTTCACCTTCTCCTTCTCCTTATTCTGCTTCTTCTGATTCACCCTCCAGACTTCACCTTCTCCTTCTCCTTCTTCTGCTTCTTCTGATTCACCCTCCAGACTTCACCTTCTCCTTCTCCTTCGTCTACTTCTTCTGATTCACCCTCAAGACAACACCGTCTCCTTCTCCTTCTTCTACTTCTTTTGATTCACCCTCCAGACTTCACCTTCTCCTTCTCCTTCTTCTGCTTCTTCTGATTCACCCTCCTGACTTCACCTTCTCCTTCTCCTTCTTCTACTTCTTCTGATTCACCCTCCTGACTTCAACTTCTCCTTCTCCTTCTTCTACTTCTTCTGCTTCACCCTCCAGACTTCACCTTCTCCTTCTCCTTCTTCTACTTCTTCTGATTCACCCTCCAGACTTGACCTTCTCCTTCTCCTTCTTCTACTTATTCTGATTCACCCTCCAGACTTCACATTCTCCTTCTCCTTCTTCTGCTTCTTCTGCTTCACCGTCCTGACTTCACCTTCTCCTTCTCCTTCTTCTGCTTCATCCCGCTGACATCACCTTCTCCTTCTCCTTCTTCTGCTTCTTCTGATTCACCCTCCTAACTTCACCTTCTCCTTCTCCGTCTTCTGCTTCTTCTGATTCACCCTCCTGACTTCACCTTCTCCTTCTCCTTCTTCTCCTTCTTCTGATTCACCCTCCAGACTTCACCTTCTCCTTCTCCTTCTTCTGATTCTTCTGATTCACCCTCCAGACTTCACCTTCTCCTTCTCCTTCTTCTGCTTCGTCTGATTCACCCTCCTGACTTCACCTTCTCCTTCTCCTTCTTCTACTTCTTCTGATTCACCCTCCAGACTTCACCTTCTCCTTTTCCTTCTTCTGCTTCTTCTGATTCACCCTCCAGACTTCTCCTTCTCCTTCTCCTTCTTCTGCTTCTTCTGATTCACCCTCCAGACTTCACCTTCTCCTTCTCCTTCTTCTGCTTCTTCTGATTCACCCTCCAGACTTCACCTTCTCCTTCTCCTTCTTCTCCTTCTTCTGATTCACCCTCCTGACTTCACCTTCTCCTTCTCCTTCGTCAACTTCTTCTGATTCACCCTCCAGACTACACCTTCTCCTTCTCCTTCTTCTACTTCTTCTGATTCACCCTCCAGACTTCACCTTCTCCTTCTCCTTCTTCTGTTTCTTCTGATTCACCGTCCAGACTTCATCTTCTCCTTCTCCTTCTTCTACTACTTCTGATTCACCCTCCAGACTTCACCTTCTCCTTCTCCTTCTTCTACTTCTTCTGATTCACCCTCCAGACTTCATCTTCTTATTCTCCTTCTTCTGCTTCTTCTGATTCACCCTCCAGACTTCACCTTCTCCTTCTCCTTCTTCTGCTTCTTCTGATTCACCCTCCAGACTTCACCTTCTCCTTCTCCTTCTTCTACTTCTTCTGATTCACCCTCCAGACTTCACCTTCTCCTTCTCCTTCTTCTACTTCTTCTGATTCACCCTCCAGTCTTCACCTTCTCCTTCTCCTTCTTCTGTTTCTTCTGCTTCACCCTCCAGACTTCACCTTCTCCTTCTCTTTCTTCTGCTTCTTCTGATTCACCCTCCAGACTTCACCTTCTCCTTCTCCTTCTTCTGATTCTTCTGATTCACCCTCCAGACTTCACCTTCTCCTTCTCCTTCTTCTGCTTCTTCTGATTCACCCTCCTGACTTCATCTGTTCCTTCTCCTTCTTCTGCTTCTTTTGATTCACCCTCCAGACTTCACCTTCTCCTTCTCCTTCTTCTGCTTCTTCTGATTCACCCTCCAGACTTCACCTTCTCCTTCTCCTTCTTCTACTTCTTCTGATTCACCCTCCAGACTTCACCTTCTCCTTCTCCTTCTTCTACTTCTTCTGATTCACCCTCCAGTCTTCACCTTCTTCTTCTCCTTCTTCTGTTTCTTCTGCTTCACCCTCCAGACTTCACCTTCTCCTTCTCTTTCTTCTGCTTCTTCTGATTCACCCTCCAGACTTCACCTTCTCCTTCTCCTTCTTCTGATTCTTCTGATTCACCCTCCAGACGTCACCTTCTCCTTCTCCTTCTTCTGCTTCTTCTGATTCACCCTCCTGACTTCACCTTCTCCTTCTCCTTCTTCTACTTCTTCTGATTCACCCTCCTGACTTCACCTTCTCCTTCTCCTTCTTCTACTTCTTCTGCTTCACCCTCCAGACTTCACCTTCTCCTTCTCCTTCTTCTACTTCTTCTGATTCACCCTTCAGACTTCACCTTCTCCTTCTCCTTTTTCTGCTTCTTCTGATTCACCCTCCAGACTTCACCTTCTCCTTCTCCTTATTCTGCTTCTTCTGATTCACCCTCCAGACTTCACCTTCTCCTTCTCCTTCTTCTGCTTCTTCTGATTCACCCTCCAGACTTCACCTTCTCCTTCTCCTTCGTCTACTTCTTCTGATTCACCCTCAAGACAACACCGTCTCCTTCTCCTTCTTCTACTTCTTCTGATTCACCCTCCAGACTTCACCTTCTCCTTCTCCTTCTTCTGCTTCTTCTGATTCACCCTCCTGACTTCACCTTCTCCTTCTCCTTCTTCTACTTCTTCTGATTCACCCTCCTGACTTCAACTTCTCCTTCTCCTTCTTCTACTTCTTCTGCTTCACCCTCCAGACTTCACCTTCTCCTTCTCCTTCTTCTACTTCTTCTGATTCACCCTCCAGACTTGACCTTCTCCTTCTCCTTCTTCTACTTATTCTGATTCACCCTCCAGACTTCACATTCTCCTTCTCCTTCTTCTGCTTCTTCTGCTTCACCGTCCTGACTTCACCTTCTCCTTCTCCTTCTTCTACTTCTTCTGCTTCATCCCGCTGACATCACCTTCTCCTTCTCCTTCTTCTGCTTCTTATCATTCACCCTCCTAACTTCACCTTCTCCTTCTCCGTCTTCTGCTTCTTCTGATTCACCCTCCTGACTTCACCTTCTCCTTCTCCTTCTTCTCCTTCTTCTGATTCACCCTCCAGACTTCACCTTCTCCTTCTCCTTCTTCTGCTTCTTCTGATTCACCCTCCAGACTTCACCTTCTCCTTCTCCTTCTTCTGATTCTTCTGATTCACCCTCCAGACTTCACCTTCTCCTTCTCCTTCTTCTGCTTCTTCTGATTCACCCTCCTGACTTCACCTTCTCCTTCTCCTTCTTCTACTTCTTCTGATTCACCCTCCAGACTTCACCTTCTCCTTCTCCTTCTTCTACTTCTTCTGATTCACCCTCCAGTCTTCACCTTCTCCTTCTCCTTCTTCTGTTTCTTCTGCTTCACCCTCCAGACTTCACCTTCTCCTTCTCTTTCTTCTGCTTCTTCTGATTCACCCTCCAGACTTCACCTTCTCCTTCTCCTTCTTCTGATTCTTCTGATTCACCCTCCAGACGTCACCTTCTCCTTCTCCTTCTTCTGCTTCTTCTGATTCACCCTCCTGACTTCACCTTCTCCTTCTCCTTCTTCTACTTCTTCTGATTCACCCTCCTGACTTCACCTTCTCCTTCTCCTTCTTCTACTTCTTCTGCTTCACCCTCCAGACTTCACCTTCTCCTTCTCCTTCTTCTACTTCTTCTGATTCACCCTTCAGACTTCACCTTCTCCTTCTCCTTTTTCTGCTTCTTCTGATTCACCCTCCAGACTTCACCTTCTCCTTCTCCTTATTCTGCTTCTTCTGATTCACCCTCCAGACTTCACCTTCTCCTTCTCCTTCTTCTGCTTCTTCTGATTCACCCTCCAGACTTCACCTTCTCCTTCTCCTTCGTCTACTTCTTCTGATTCACCCTCAAGACAACACCGTCTCCTTCTCCTTCTTCTACTTCTTCTGATTCACCCTCCAGACTTCACCTTCTCCTTCTCCTTCTTCTGCTTCTTCTGATTCAACCTCCTGACTTCACCTTCTCCTTCTCCTTCTTCTACTTCTTCTGATTCACCCTCCTGACTTCAACTTCTCCTTCTCCTTCTTCTACTTCTTCTGCTTCACCCTCCAGACTTCACCTTCTCCTTCTCCTTCTTCTACTTCTTCTGATTCACCCTCCAGACTTGACCTTCTCCTTCTCCTTCTTCTACTTATTCTGATTCACCCTCCAGACTTCACATTCTCCTTCTCCTTCTTCTGCTTCTTCTGCTTCACCGTCCTGACTTCACCTTCTCCTTCTCCTTCTTCTACTTCTTCTGCTTCATCCCGCTGACATCACCTTCTCCTTCTCCTTCTTCTGCTTCTTATCATTCACCCTCCTAACTTCACCTTCTCCTTCTCCGTCTTCTGCTTCTTCTGATTCACCCTCCTGACTTCACCTTCTCCTTCTCCTTCTTCTCCTTCTTCTGATTCACCCTCCAGACTTCACCTTCTCCTTCTCCTTCTTCTGCTTCTTCTGATTCACCCTCCAGACTTCACCTTCTCCTTCTCCTTCTTCTGATTCTTCTGATTCACCCTCCAGACTTCACCTTCTCCTTCTCCTTCTTCTGCTTCTTCTGATTCACCCTCCAGACTTCACCTTCTCCTTCTCCTTCTTCTGATTCTTCTGATTCACCCTCCAGACTTCACCTTCTCCTTCTCCTTCTTCTGCTTCTTCTGATTCACCCTCCTGACTTCACCTTCTCCTTCTCCTTCTTCTACTTCTTCTGATTCACCCTCCAGACTTCACCTTCTCCTTCTCCTTCTTCTACTTCTTCTGATTCACCCTCCAGTCTTCACCTTCTCCTTCTCCTTCTTCTGTTTCTTCTGCTTCACCCTCCAGACTTCACCTTCTCCTTCTCTTTCTTCTGCTTCTTCTGATTCACCCTCCAGACTTCACCTTCTCCTTCTCCTTCTTCTGATTCTTCTGATTCACCCTCCAGACGTCACCTTCTCCTTCTCCTTCTTCTGCTTCTTCTGATTCACCCTCCTGACTTCACCTTCTCCTTCTCCTTCTTCTACTTCTTCTGATTCACCCTCCTGACTTCACCTTCTCCTTCTCCTTCTTCTACTTCTTCTGCTTCACCCTCCAGACTTCACCTTCTCCTTCTCCTTCTTCTACTTCTTCTGATTCACCCTTCAGACTTCACCTTCTGCTTCTCCTTTTTCTGCTTCTTCTGATTCACCCTCCAGACTTCACCTTCTCCTTCTCCTTATTCTGCTTCTTCTGATTCACCCTCCAGACTTCACCTTCTCCTTCTCCTTCTTCTGCTTCTTCTGATTCACCCTCCAGACTTCACCTTCTCCTTCTCCTTCGTCTACTTCTTCTGATTCACCCTCAAGACAACACCGTCTCCTTCTCCTTCTTCTACTTCTTCTGATTCACCCTCCAGACTTCACCTTCTCCTTCTCCTTCTTCTGCTTCTTCTGATTCAACCTCCTGACTTCACCTTCTCCTTCTCCTTCTTCTACTTCTTCTGATTCACCCTCCTGACTTTAACTTCTCCTTCTCCTTCTTCTACTTCTTCTGCTTCACCCTCCAGACTTCACCTTCTCCTTCTCCTTCTTCTACTTCTTCTGATTCACCCTCCAGACTTGACCTTCTCCTTCTCCTTCTTCTACTTATTCTGATTCACCCTCCAGACTTCACATTCTCCTTCTCCTTCTTCTGCTTCTTCTGCTTCACCGTCCTGACTTCATCTTCTCCTTCTCCTTCTTCTACTTCTTCTGCTTCATCCCGCTGACATCACCTTCTCCTTCTCCTTCTTCTGCTTCTTATCATTCACCCTCCTAACTTCACCTTCTCCTTCTCCGTCTTCTGCTTCTTCTGATTCACCCTCCTGACTTCACCTTCTCCTTCTCCTTCTTCTCCTTCTTCTGATTCACCCTCCAGACTTCACCTTCTCCTTCTCCTTCTTCTGCTTCTTCTGATTCACCCTCCAGACTTCACCTTCTCCTTCTCCTTCTTCTGATTCTTCTGATTCACCCTCCAGACTTCACCTTCTCCTTCTCCTTCTTCTGCTTCTTCTGATTCACCCTCCTGACTTCACCTTCTCCTTCTCCTTCTTCTACTTCTTCTGATTCACCCTCCAGACTTCACCTTCTCCTTCTCCTTCTTCTGCTTCTTCTGATTCACCCTCCAGACTTCTCCTTCTCCTTCTCCTTCTTCTGCTTCTTCTGATTCACCCTCCAGACTTCACCTTCTCCTTCTCCTTCTTCTGCTTCTTCTGATTCACCCTCCAGACTTCACCTTCTCCTTCTCCTTCTTCTCCTTCTTCTGATTCACCCTCCAGACTTCACCTTCTCCTTCTCCTTCGTCTACTTCTTCTGATTCACCCTCCAGACTACACCTTCTCCTTCTCCTTCTTCTACTTCTTCTGATTCACCCTCCAGACTTCACCTTCTCCTTCTCCTTCTTCTGTTTCTTCTGATTCACCGTCCAGACTTCACCTTCTCCTTCTCCTTCTTCTACTACTTCTGATTCACCCTCCAGACTTCACCTTCTCCTTCTCCTTCTTCTACTTCTTCTGATTCACCCTCCAGACTTCATCTTCTTATTCTCCTTCTTCTGCTTCTTCTGATTCACCCTCCAGACTTCACCTTCTCCTTCTCCTTCTTCTGATTCTTCTGATTCACCCTCCAGACGTCACCTTCTCCTTCTCCTTCTTCTACTTCTTCTGATTCACCCTCCAGACTTCACCTTCTCCTTCTCCTTCTTCTACTTCCTCTGATTCACCCTCCAGTCTTCACCTTCTCCTTCTCCTTCTTCTGTTTCTTCTGCTTCACCCTCCAGACTTCACCTTCTCCTTCTCTTTCTTCTGCTTCTTCTGATTCACCCTCCAGACTTCACCTTCTCCTTCTCCTTCTTCTGATTCTTCTGATTCACCCTCCAGACTTCACCTTCTCCTTCTCCTTCTTCTGCTTCTTCTGATTCACCCTCCTGGCTTCACCTTCTCCTTCTCCTTCTTCTACTTCTTCTGATTCACCCTCCTGACTTCACCTTCTCCTTCTCCTTCTTCTACTTCTTCTGCTTCACCCTCCAGACTTCACCTTCTCCTTCTCCTTCTTCTACTTCTTCTGCTTCACCCTCCAGACTTCATCTTCTCCTTCTCCTTCTTCTGCTTCTTCTGATTCACCCTCCAGACTTAACCTTCTCCTTCTCCTTATTCTGCTTCTTCTGATTCACCCTCCAGACTTCACCTTCTCCTTCTCCTTATTCTGCTTCTTCTGATTCACCCTCCAGACTTCACCTTCTCATTCTCCTTCCTCTGCTTCTTCTGATTCACCCTCCAGACTTCACCTTCTCCTTCTCCTTCTTCTGATTCTTCTGATTCACCCTCCAGACTTCACCTTCTCCTTCTCCTTCTTCTGCTTCTTCTGATTCACCCTCCTGACTTCACCTTCTCCTTCTCCTTCTTCTACTTATTCTGATTCACCCTCCTGACTTCACCTTCTTCTTCTCCTTCTTCTACTTCTTCTGCTTCACCCTCCAGACTTCACCTTCTCCTTCTCCTTCTTCTACTTCTTCTGATTCACCCTCCAGACTTCACCTTCTCCTTCTCCTTCTTCTGCTTCTTCTGATTCACCCTCCAGACTTCACCTTCTCCTTCTCCTTATTCTGCTTCTTCTGATTCACTCTCCAGACTTCACCTTCTCCTTCTCCTTCTTCTGCTTCTTCTGATTCACCCTCCAGACTTCACCTTCTCCTTCTCCTTCTTCTACTTCTTCTGATTCACCCTCAAGACCTAACCTTCTCCTTCTCCTTCTTCTACTTCTTCTGATTCACCCTCCAGATTTGATCTTCTCCTTCTCCTTCTCCTGCTTCTTCTGATTCACCCTCCTGACTTCACCTTCTCCTTCCCCTTCTTCTACTTCTTCTGATTCACCCTCCTGACTTCACCTTCTCCTTCTCCTTCTTCTACTTCTTCTGCTTCACCCTCCAGACTTCACCTTCTCCTTCTCCTTCTTCTACTTCTTCTGATTCACCCTCCAGACTTGACCTTCTCCTTCTCCTTCTTCTACTTCTTCTGATTCACCCTCCAGACTTCACCTTCTCCTTCTCCTTCTTCTGCTTCTTCTGCTTCACCGTCCTGACTTCACCTTCTCCTTCTCCTTCTTCTACTTCTTCTGCTTCATCCCCCTGACATCACCTGCTCCTTCTCCTTCTTCTGCTTCTTCTGATTCACCCTCCTAACTTCACCTTCTCCTTCTACTTCTTCTGCTTCTTCTGATTCACCCTCCTGACTTCACCTTCTCCTTCTCCTTCTTCTGCTTCTTCTGATTCACCTTCCAGACTTCACCTTCTCCTTCTCTTTCTTCTGCTTCTTCTGATTCACCCTCCAGACTTCACCTTCTCCTTCTCCTTCTTCTGATTCTTCTGATTCACCCTCCAGACTTCACCTTCTCCTTCTCCTTCTTCTGCTTCTTCTGATTCACCCTCCTGACTTCACCCTCTCCTTCTCCTTCTTCTACTTCTTCTGATTCACCCTCCTGACTTCACCTTCTCCTTCTCCTTCTTCTACTTCTTCTGCTTCACCCTCCAGACTTCACCTTCTCCTTCTCCTTCTTCTACTTCTTCTGATTCACCCTCCAGACTTGACCTTCTCCTTCTCCTTCTTCTACTTATTCTGATTCACCCTCCAGACTTCACCTTCTCCTTCTCCTTCTTCTGCTTCTTCTGATTCACCCTCCTAACTTCACCTTCTCCTTCTCCTTCTTCTGCTTCTTCTGATTCACCCTCCTGACTTCACCTTCTCCTTCTCCTTCTTCTGCTTCTTCTGATTCACCCTCCAGACTTCACCTTCTCCTTCTTCTTCTTCTGCTTCTTCTGATTCACCCTCCAGACTTCACCTTCTCCTTCTCCTTCTTCTGATTCTTCTGATTCACCCTCCAGACTTCACCTTCTCCTTCTCCTTCTTCTGCTTCTTCTGATTCACCCTCCTGACCTCACCTTCTCCTTCTCCTTCTTCTACTTCTTCTGATTCACCCTCCTGACTTCACCTTCTCCTTCTCCTTCTTCTACTTCTTCTGCTTCACCCTCCAGACTTCAC
Organism: Somniosus microcephalus; assembly: GCF_052327205.1. Lineage (NCBI taxonomy): Eukaryota > Metazoa > Chordata > Chondrichthyes > Squaliformes > Somniosidae > Somniosus > Somniosus microcephalus. The sequence goes on along the minus strand of NW_028225267.1, from coordinate 848,315 downwards.
CTTCTCCTTCTCCTTCTTCTGCTTCTTCTGATTCACCCTCCAGACTTCACCTTCTCCTTCTCCTTCTTCTGCTTCTTCTGATTCACCCTCCAGACTTCACCTTCTCCTTCTCCTTCTTCTACTTCTTCTGATTCACCCTCCAGACTTCACCTTCTCCATTTCCTTCTTCTGCTTCTTCTGATTCACCCTCCAGACTTCACCTTCTCCTTCTCCTTCGTCTACTTCTTCTGATTGACCCTCCAGACTACACCTTCTCCTTCTCCTTCTTCTACTTCTTCTGATTCACCCTCCAGACTTCACCTTCTCCTTCTCCTTCTTCTGTTTCTTCTGATTCACCGTCCAGACTTCAACTTCTCCTTCTCCTTCTTCTACTACTTCTGATTCACCCTCCAGACTTCACCTTCTCCTTCTCCTTCTTCTGCTTCTTCTGCTTCACCGTCCTGACTTCACCTTCTCCTTCTCCTTCTTCTACTTCTTCTGCTTCATCCCCCTGACATCACCTGCTCCTTCTCCTTCTTCTGCTTCTTCTGATTCACCCTCCTAACTTCACCTTCTCCTTCTACTTCTTCTGCTTCTTCTGATTCACCCTCCTGACTTCACCTTCTCCTTCTCCTTCTTCTGCTTCTTCTGATTCACCTTCCAGACTTCACCTTCTCCTTCTCTTTCTTCTGCTTCTTCTGATTCACCCTCCAGACTTCACCTTCTCCTTCTCCTTCTTCTGATTCTTCTGATTCACCCTCCAGACTTCACCTTCTCCTTCTCCTTCTTCTGCTTCTTCTGATTCACCCTCCTGACTTCACCCTCTCCTTCTCCTTCTTCTACTTCTTCTGATTCACCCTCCTGACTTCACCTTCTCCTTCTCCTTCTTCTACTTCTTCTGCTTCACCCTCCAGACTTCACCTTCTCCTTCTCCTTCTTCTACTTCTTCTGATTCACCCTCCAGACTTGACCTTCTCCTTCTCCTTCTTCTACTTATTCTGATTCACCCTCCAGACTTCACCTTCTCCTTCTCCTTCTTCTGCTTCTTCTGATTCACCCTCCTAACTTCACCTTCTCCTTCTCCTTCTTCTGCTTCTTCTGATTCACCCTCCTGACTTCACCTTCTCCTTCTCCTTCTTCTGCTTCTTCTGATTCACCCTCCAGACTTCACCTTCTCCTTCTTCTTCTTCTGCTTCTTCTGATTCACCCTCCAGACTTCACCTTCTCCTTCTCCTTCTTCTGATTCTTCTGATTCACCCTCCAGACTTCACCTTCTCCTTCTCCTTCTTCTGCTTCTTCTGATTCACCCTCCTGACCTCACCTTCTCCTTCTCCTTCTTCTACTTCTTCTGATTCACCCTCCTGACTTCACCTTCTCCTTCTCCTTCTTCTACTTCTTCTGCTTCACCCTCCAGACTTCACCTTCTCCTTCTCCTTCTTCTGCTTCTTCTGATTCACCCTCCAGACTTCACCTTCTCCTTCTCCTTCTTCTGCTTCTTCTGATTCACCCTCCAGACTTCACCTTCTCCTTCTCCTTCTTCTACTTCTTCTGATTCACCCTCCAGACTTCACCTTCTCCATTTCCTTCTTCTGCTTCTTCTGATTCACCCTCCAGACTTCACCTTCTCCTTCTCCTTCGTCTACTTCTTCTGATTGACCCTCCAGACTACACCTTCTCCTTCTCCTTCTTCTACTTCTTCTGATTCACCCTCCAGACTTCACCTTCTCCTTCTCCTTCTTCTGTTTCTTCTGATTCACCGTCCAGACTTCAACTTCTCCTTCTCCTTCTTCTACTACTTCTGATTCACCCTCCAGACTTCACCTTCTCCTTCTCCTTCTTCTACTTCTTCTGATTCACCCTCCAGACTTCATCTTCTCCTTCTCCTTCTTCTGCTTCTTCTGATTCACCCTCCAGACTTCACCTTCTCCTTCTCCTTCTTCTGCTTCTTCTGATTCACCCTCCAGACTTCACCTTCTCCTTCTCCTTCTTCTACTTCTTCTGATTCACCCTCCAGACTTCACCTTCTCCTTCTCCTTCTTCTACTTCTTCTGATTCACCCTCCAGTCTTCAACTTCTCCTTCTCCTTCTTCTGTTTCTTCTGCTTCACCCTCCAGACTTCACCTTCTCCTTCTCTTTCTTCTGCTTCTTCTGATTCACCTCCAGACTTCACCTTCTCCTTCTCCTTCTTCTGATTCTTCTGATTCACCCTCCAGACTTCACCTTCTCCTTCTCCTTCTTCTGCTTCTTCAGATTCACCCTCCTGACTTCACCTTCTCCTTCTCCTTCTTCTACTTCTTCTGCTTCACCCTCCAGACTTCACCTTCTCCTTCTCCTTCTTCTACTTCTTCTGATTCACCCTCCAGACTTCATCTTCTCCTTCTCCTTCTTCTGCTTCTTCTGATTCACCCTCCAGACTTCACCTTCTCCTTCTCCTTATTCTGCTTCTTCTGATTCACCCTCCAGACTTCACCTTCTCCTTCTCCTTATTCTGCTTCTTCTGATTCACCCTCCAGACTTCACCTTCTCCTTCTCCTTCCTCTGCTTCTTCTGATTCACCCTCCAGACTTCACCTTCTCCTTCTCCTTCTTCTGATTCTTCTGATTCACCCTCCAGACTTCACCTTCTCCTTCTCCTTCTTCTGCTTCTTCTGATTCACCCTCCTGACTTCACCTTGTCCTTCTCCTTCTTCTACTTCTTCTGATTCACCCTCCTGACTTCACCTTCTCCTTCTCCTTCTTCTACTTCTTCTGCTTCACCCTCCAGACTTCACCTTCTCCTTCTCCTTCTTCGACTTCTTCTGATTCACCCTCCAGACTTCACCTTCGCCTTCTCCTTATTCTGCTTCTTCTGATTCACTCTCCAGACTTCACCTTCTCCTTCTCCTTCTTCTGCTTCTTCTGATTCACACTCCAGACTTCACCTTCTCCTTCTCCTTCTTCTACTTCTTCTGATTCACCCTCCAGACTTCACCTTCTCCTTCTCTTTCTTCTGCTTCATCTGATTCACCCTCCAGACTTCACCTTCTCCTTCTCCTTCTTCTGATTCTTCTGATTCACCCTCCAGACTTCACCTTCTTCTTCTCCTTCTTCTGCTTCTTCTGATTCACCCTCCTGACTTCACCTTCTCCTTCTCCTTCTTCTACTTCTTCTGATTCACCCTCCTGACTTCACCTTCTCCTTCTCCTTCTTCTACTTCTTCTGCTTCACCCTCCAGACTTCACCTTCTCCTTCTCCTTCTTCTACTTCTTCTGATTCACCCTCCAGACTTGACCTTCTCCTTCTCCTTCTTCTACTTCTTCTGATTCACCCTCCAGACTTCACCTTCTCCTTCTCCTTCTTCTGATTCTTCTGCTTCACCGTCCTGACTTCACCTTCTCCTTCTCCTTCTTCTACTTCTTCTGCTTCATCCCCCTGACATCACCTGCTCCTTCTCCTTCTTCTGCTTCTTCTGATTCACCCTCCTAACTTCACCTTCTCCTTCTCCTTCTTCTGCTTCTTCTGATTCACCCTCCTGACTTCACCTTCTCCTTCTCCTTCTTCTGCTTCTTCTGATTCACCCTCCAGACTTCACCTTCTCCTTCTCCTTCTTCTGCTTCTTCTGATTCACCCTCCAGACTTCACCTTCTCCTTCTCCTTCTTCTGCTTCCTCTGATTCACCCTCCAGACCTCACCTTCTCCTTCTCCTTCTTCTACTTCTTCTGATTCACCCTCCAGACTTCATCTGTTCCTTCTCCTTCTTCTGCTTCTTCTGATTCACCCTCCAGACTTCACCTTCTCCTTCTCCTTCTTCTGCTTCTTCTGATTCACCCTCCAGACTTCACCTTCTCCTTCTCCTTCTTCTACTTCTTCTGATTCACCCTCCAGACTTCACCTTCTCCTTCTCCTTCTTCTACTTCTTCTGATTCACCCTCCAGTCTTCACCTTCTCCTTCTTCTGTTTCTTCTGCTTCACCCTCCAGACTTCACCTTCTCCTTCTCTTTCTTCTGCTTCTTCTGATTCACCCTCCAGACTTCACCTTCTCCTTCTCCTTCTTCTGATTCTTCTGATTCACCCTCCAGACGTCACCTTCTCCTTCTCCTTCTTCTGCTTCTTCTGATTCACCCTCCTGACTTCACCTTCTCCTTCTCCTTCTTCTACTTCTTCTGATTCACCCTCCTGACTTCACCTTCTCCTTCTCCTTCTTCTACTTCTTCTGCTTCACCATCCAGACTTCACCTTCTCCTTCTCCTTCTTCTACTTCTTCTGATTCACCCTTCAGACTTCACCTTCTCCTTCTCCTTTTTCTGCTTCTTCTGATTCACCCTCCAGACTTCACCTTCTCCTTCTCCTTATTCTGCTTCTTCTGATTCACCCTCCAGACTTCACCTTCTCCTTCTCCTTCTTCTGCTTCTTCTGATTCACCCTCCAGACTTCACCTTCTCCTTCTCCTTCGTCTACTTCTTCTGATTCACCCTCCAGACAACACCTTCTCCTTCTCCTTCTTCTACTTCTTCTGATTCACCCTCCAGACTTCACCTTCTCCTTCTCCTGCTTCTTCTGATTCACCCTCCTGACTTCACCTTCTCCTTCTCCTTCTTCTACTTCTTCTGATTCACCCTCCTGACTTCAACTTCTCCTTCTCCTTCTTCTACTTCTTCTGCTTCACCCTCCAGACTTCACCTTCTCCTTCTCCTTCTTCTACTTCTTCTGATTCACCCTCCAGACTTGACCTTCTCCTTCTCCTTCTTCTACTTATTCTGATTCACCCTCCAGACTTCACATTCTCCTTCTCCTTCTTCTGCTTCTTCTGCTTCACCGTCCTGACTTCACCTTCTCCTTCTCCTTCTTCTACTTCTTCTGCTTCATCCCGCTGACATCACCTGCTCCTTCTCCTTCTTCTGCTTCTTCTGATTCACCCTCCTAACTTCACCTTCTCCTTCTCCGTCTTCTGCTTCTTCTGATTCACCCTCCTGACTTCACCTTCTCCTTCTCCTTCTTCTGCTTCTTCTGATTCACCCTCCAGACTTCACCTTCTCCTTCTCCTTCTTCTGCTTCTTCTGATTCACCCTCCAGACTTCACCTTCTCCTTCTCCTTCTTCTGATTCTTCTGATTCACCCTCCAGACTTCACCTTCTCCTTCTCCTTCTTCTGCTTCTTCTGATTCACCCTCCTGACTTCACCTTCTCCTTCTCCTTCTTCTACTTCTTCTGATTCACCCTCCAGACTTCACCTTCTCCTTCTCCTTCTTCTGCTTCTTCTGATTCACCCTCCAGACTTCTCCTTCTCCTTCTCCTTCTTCTGCTTCTTCTGATTCACCCTCCAGACTTCACCTTCTCCTTCTCCTTCTTCTGCTTCTTCTGATTCACCCTCCAGACTTCACCTTCTCCTTCTCCTTCTTCTCCTTCTTCTGATTCACCCTCCAGACTTCACCTTCTCCTTCTCCTTCGTCTACTTCTTCTGATTCACCCTCCAGACTACACCTTCTCCTTCTCCTTCTTCTACTTCTTCTGATTCACCCTCCAGACTTCACCTTCTCCTTCTCCTTCTTCTGATTCTTCTGCTTCACCGTCCTGACTTCACCTTCTCCTTCTCCTTCTTCTACTTCTTCTGCTTCATCCCCCTGACATCACCTGCTCCTTCTCCTTCTTCTGCTTCTTCTGATTCACCCTCCTAACTTCACCTTCTCCTTCTCCTTCTTCTGCTTCTTCTGATTCACCCTCCTGACTTCAAGTTCTCCTTCTCCTTCTTCTGCTTCTTCTGATTCACCCTCCAGACTTCACCTTCTCCTTCTCCTTCTTCTGCTTCTTCTGATTCACCCTCCAGACTTCACCTTCTCCTTCTCCTTCTTCTGCTTCCTCTGATTCACCCTCCAGACCTCACCTTCTCCTTCTCCTTCTTCTACTTCTTCTGATTCACCCTCCAGACTTCATCTGTTCCTTCTCCTTCTTCTGCTTCTTCTGATTCACCCTCCAGACTTCACCTTCTCCTTCTCCTTCTTCTGCTTCTTCTGATTCACCCTCCAGACTTCACCTTCTCCTTCTCCTTCTTCTACTTCTTCTGATTCACCCTCCAGACTTCACCTTCTCCTTCTCCTTCTTCTACTTCTTCTGATTCACCCTCCAGTCTTCACCTTCTCCTTCTTCTGTTTCTTCTGCTTCACCCTCCAGACTTCACCTTCTCCTTCTCTTTCTTCTGCTTCTTCTGATTCACCCTCCAGACTTCACCTTCTCCTTCTCCTTCTTCTGATTCTTCTGATTCACCCTCCAGACGTCACCTTCTCCTTCTCCTTCTTCTGCTTCTTCTGATTCAACCTCCTGACTTCACCTTCTCCTTCTCCTTCTTCTACTTCTTCTGATTCACCCTCCTGACTTCACCTTCTCCTTCTCCTTCTTCTACTTCTTCTGCTTCACCATCCAGACTTCACCTTCTCCTTCTCCTTCTTCTACTTCTTCTGATTCACCCTTCAGACTTCACCTTCTCCTTCTCCTTTTTCTGCTTCTTCTGATTCACCCTCCAGACTTCACCTTCTCCTTCTCCTTATTCTGCTTCTTCTGATTCACCCTCCAGACTTCACCTTCTCCTTCTCCTTCTTCTGCTTCTTCTGATTCACCCTCCAGACTTCACCTTCTCCTTCTCCTTCGTCTACTTCTTCTGATTCACCCTCCAGACAACACCTTCTCCTTCTCCTTCTTCTACTTCTTCTGATTCACCCTCCAGACTTCACCTTCTCCTTCTCCTTCTTCTGCTTCTTCTGATTCACCCTCCTGACTTCACCTTCTCCTTCTCCTTCTTCTACTTCTTCTGATTCACCCTCCTGACTTCAACTTCTCCTTCTCCTTCTTCTACTTCTTCTGCTTCACCCTCCAGACTTCACCTTCTCCTTCTCCTTCTTCTACTTCTTCTGATTCACCCTCCAGACTTGACCTTCTCCTTCTCCTTCTTCTACTTATTCTGATTCACCCTCCAGACTTCACATTCTCCTTCTCCTTCTTCTGCTTCTTCTGCTTCACCGTCCTGACTTCACCTTCTCCTTCTCCTTCTTCTACTTCTTCTGCTTCATCCCGCTGACATCACCTGCTCCTTCTCCTTCTTCTGCTTCTTCTGATTCACCCTCCTAACTTCACCTTCTCCTTCTCCGTCTTCTGCTTCTTCTGATTCACCCTCCTGACTTCACCTTCTCCTTCTCCTTCTTCTGCTTCTTCTGATTCACCCTCCAGACTTCACCTTCTCCTTCTCCTTCTTCTGCTTCTTCTGATTCACCCTCCAGACTTCACCTTCTCCTTCTCCTTCTTCTGATTCTTCTGATTCACCCTCCAGACTTCACCTTCTCCTTCTCCTTCTTCTGCTTCTTCTGATTCACCCTCCTGACTTCACCTTCTCCTTCTCCTTCTTCTACTTCTTCTGATTCACCCTCCAGACTTCACCTTCTCCTTCTCCTTCTTCTGCTTCTTCTGATTCACCCTCCAGACTTCTCCTTCTCCTTCTCCTTCTTCTGCTTCTTCTGATTCACCCTCCAGACTTCACCTTCTCCTTCTCCTTCTTCTGCTTCTTCTGATTCACCCTCCAGACTTCACCTTCTCCATCTCCTTCTTCTCCTTCTTCTGATTCACCCTCCAGACTTCACCTTCTCCTTCTCCTTCGTCTACTTCTTCTGATTCACCCTCCAGACTACACCTTCTCCTTCTCCTTCTTCTACTTCTTCTGATTCACCCTCCAGACTTCACCTTCTCCTTCTCCTTCTTCTGTTTCTTGTGATTCACCGTCCAGACTTCACCTTCTCCTTCTCTTTCTTCTACTACTTCTGATTCACCCTCCAGACTTCACCTTCTCCTTCTCCTTCTTCTACTTCTTCTGATTCACCCTCCAGACTTCATCTTCTCCTTCTCCTTCTTCTGCTTCTTCTGATTCACCCTCCAGACTTCACCTTCTCCTTCTCCTTCTTCTGCTTCTTCTGATTCACCCTCCAGACTTCACCTTCTCCTTCTCCTTCTTCTCCTTCTTCTGATTCACCCTCCAGACTTCACCTTCTCCTTCTCCTTCTTCTACTTCTTCTGATTCACCCTCCAGTCTTCACCTTCTCCTTCTCCTTCTTCTGTTTCTTCTGCTTCACCCTCCAGACTTCACCTTCTCCTTCTCTTTCTTCTGCTTCTTCTGATTCACCCTCCAGACTTCACCTTCTGCTTCTCCTTCTTCTGATTCTTCTGATTCACCCTCCAGACTTCACCTTCTCCTTCTCCTTCTTCTGCTTCTTCTGATTCACCCTCCTGACTTCACCTTCTCCTTCTCCTTCTTCTATTTCTTCTGATTCACCCTCCTGACTTCACCTTCTCCTTCTCCTTCTTCTACTTCTTCTGCTTCACCCTCCAGACTTCACCTTCTCCTTCTCCTTCTTCTACTTCTTCTGCTTCACCCTCCAGACTTCATCTTCTCCTTCTCCTTCTTCTGCTTCTTCTGATTCACCCTCCAGACTTCACCTTCTCCTTCTCCTTATTCTGCTTCTTCTGATTCACCCTCCAGACTTCACCTTCTCCTTCTCCTTATTCTGCTTCTTCTGATTCACCCTCCAGACTTCACCTTCTCCTTCTCCTTCCTCTGCTTCTTCTGATTCACCCTCCAGACTTCACCTTCTCCTTCTCCTTCTTCTGATTCTTCTGATTCACCCTCCAGACTTCACCTTCTCCTTCTCCTTCTTCTGCTTCTTCTGATTCACCCTCCTGACTTCACCTTCTCCTTCTCCTTCTTCTACTTCTTCTGATTCACCCTCCTGACTTCACCTTCTCCTTCTCCTTCTTCTACTTCTTCTGCTTCACCCTCCAGACTTCACCTTCTCCTTCTCCTTCTTCTACTTCTTCTGATTCACCCTCCAGACTTCACCTTCTCCTTCTCCTTCTTCTGCTTCTTCTGATTCACCCTCCAGACTTCACCTTCTCCTTCTCCTTATTCTGCTTCTTCTGATTCACCCTCCAGACTTCACCTTCTCCTTCTCCTTCTTCGACTTCTTCTGAATCACCCTCCAGACTTCACCTTCTCCTTCTCTTTCTTCTGCTTTTTCTGATTCACCCTCCAGACTTCACCTTCTCCTTCTCCTTCTTCTGATTCTTCTGATTCACCCTCCAGACTTCACCTTCTTCTTCTCCTTCTTCTGCTTCTTCTGATTCACCCTCCTGACTTCACCTTCTCCTTCTCCTTCTTCTACTTCTTCTGATTCACCCTCCTGACTTCACCTTCTCCTTCTCCTTCTTCTACTTCTTCTGCTTCACCCTCCAGACTTCACCTTCTCCTTCTCCTTCTTCTACTTCTTCTGATTCACCCTCCAGACTTGACCTTCTCCTTCTCCTTCTTCTACTTCTTCTGATTCACCCTCCAGACTTCACCTTCTCCTTCTCCTTCTTCTGCTTCTTCTGCTTCACCGTCCTGACTTCACCTTCTCCTTCTCCTTCTTCTACTTCTTCTGCTTCATCCCCCTGACATCACCTGCTCCTTCTCCTTCTTCTGCTTCTTCTGATTCACCCTCCTAACTTCACCTTCTCCTTCTCCTTCTTCTGCTTCTTCTGATTCACCCTCCTGACTTCACCTTCTCCTTCTCCTTCTTCTGCTTCTTCTGATTCACCCTCCAGACTTCACCTTCTCCTTCTCCTTCTTCTGCTTCTTCTGATTCACCGTCCAGACTTCACCTTCTCCTTCTCCTTCTTCTGCTTCTTCTGATTCACCCTCCAGACCTCACCTTCTCCTTCTCCTTCTTCTACTTCTTCTGATTCACCCTCCAGACTTCATCTTCTCCTTCTCCTTCTTCTGCTTCTTCTGATTCACCCGCCAGACTTCACCTTCTCCTTCTCCTTCTTCTGCTTCTTCTGATTCACCCTCCAGACTTCACCTTCTCCTTCTCCTTCTTCTACTTCTTCTGATTCACCCTCCAGACTTCACCTTCTCCTTCTCCTTCTTCTACTTCTTCTGATTCACCCTCCAGTCTTCACCATCTCCTTCTCCTTCTTCTGTTTCTTCTGCTTCACCCTCCAGACTTCACCTTCTCCTTCTCTTTCTTCTGCTTCTTCTGATTCACCCTCCAGACTTCACCTTCTCCTTCTCCTTCTTCTGATTCTTCTGATTCACCCTCCAGACTTCACCTTCTCCTTCTCCTTCTTCTGCTTCTTATGATTCACCCTCCTGACTTCACCTTCTCCTTCTCCTTCTTCTACTTCTTCTGATTCACCCTCCTGACTTCACCTTCTCCTTCTCCTTCTTCTACTTCTTCTGCTTCACCCTCCAGACTTCACCTTCTCCTTCTCCTTCTTCTACTTCTTCTGATTCACCCTTCAGACTTCACCTTCTCCTTCTCCTTTTTCTGCTTCTTCTGATTCACCCTCCAGACTTCACCTTCTCCTTCTCCTTATTCTGCTTCTTCTGATTCATCCTCCAGACTTCACATTCTCCTTCTCCTTCTTCTGCTTCTTCTGATTCACCCTCCAGACTTCACCTTCTCCTTCTCCTTCTTCTGCTTCTTCTGATTCACCCTCCAGACTTCACCTTCTCCTTCTCCTTCTTCTACTTCTTCTGATTCACCCTCCAGACTACACCTTCTCCTTCTCCTTCTTCTACTTCTTCTGATTCACCCTCCAGACTTCACCTTCTCCTTCTCCTTCTTCTGTTTCTTCTGATTCACCGTCCAGACTTCACCTTCTCCTTCTCCTTCTTCTACTACTTCTGATTCACCCTCCAGAATTCACCTTCTCCTTCTCCTTCTTCTACTTCTTCTGATTCACCCTCCAGACTTCATCTTCTCCTTCTCCTTCTTCTGCTTCTTCTGATTCACCCTCCAGACTTCACCTTCTCCTTCTCCTTCTTCTGGTTCTTCTGATTCACCCTCCAGACTTCACCTTCTCCTTCTCCTTCTTCTACTTCTTCTGATTCACCCTCCAGACTCCACCTTCTCCTTCTCCTTCTTCTACTTCTTCTGATTCACCCTCCAGTCTTCACCTTCTCCTTCTTCTGTTTCTTCTGCTTCACCCTCCAGACTTCACCTTCTCCTTCTCTTTCTTCTGCTTCTTCTGATTCACCCTCCAGACTTCACCTTCTCCTTCTCCTTCTTCTGATTCTTCTGATTCACCCTCCAGACTTCACCTTCTCCTTCTCCTTCTTCTGCTTCTTCTGATTCACCCTCCAGACTTCACCTTCTCCTTCTTCTTCTTCTACTTCTTCTGATTCACCCTCCTGACTTCACCTTCTCCTTCTCCTTCTTCTACTTCTTCTGCTTCACCCTCCAGACACCACCTTCTCCTTCTCCTTCTTCTACTTCTTCTGATTCACCCTCCAGACTTCATCTTCTCCTTCTCCTTCTTCTGCTTCTTCTGATTCACCCTCCAGACTTCACCTTCTCCTTCTCCTTCTTCTGCTTCTTCTGATTCACCCTCCAGACTTCTCCTTCTCCTTCTCCTTATTCTGCTTCTTCTGATTCACCCTCCAGACTTCACCTTCTCCTTCTCCTTCCTCTGCTTCTTCTGATTCACCCTCCAGACTTCACCTTCTCCTTCTCCTTCCTCTGATTCTTCTGATTCACCCTCCAGACTTCACCTTCTCTTTCTCCTTCTTCTGCTTCTTCTGATTCACCCTCCTGACTTCACCTTCTCCTTCTCCTTCTTCTACTTCTTCTGATTCACCCTCCTGACTTCACCTTCTCCTTCTCCTTCTTCTACTTCTTCTGCTTCACCCTCCAGACTTCACCTTCTCCTTCTCCTTCTTCTACTTCTTCTGATTCACCCTCCAGACTTCACCTTCTCCTTCTCCTTCTTCTGCTTCTTCTGATTCACCCTCCAGACTTCACCTTCTCCTTCTCCTTATTCTGCTTCTTCTGATTCACCCTCCAGACTTCACCTTCTCCTTCTCCTTCTTCTGCTTCTTCTGATTCACACTCCAGACTTCACCTTCTCCTTCTCCTTCTTCTACTTCTTCTGATTCACCCTCCAGACTTCACCTTTTCCTTCTCTTTCTTCTGCTTCTTCTGATTCACCCTCCAGACTTCACCTTCTCCTTCTCCTTCTTCTGATTCTTCTGATTCACCCTCCAGACTTCACCTTCTCCTTCTCCTTCTTCTGCTTCTTCTGATTCACCCTCCTGACTTCACCTTCTCCTTCTCCTTCTTCTACTTCTTCTGATTCACCCTCCTGACTTCACCTTCTCCTTCTCCTTCTTCTACTTCTTCTGCTTCACCCTCCAGACTTCACCTTCTCCTTCTCCTTATTCTACTTCTTCTGATTCACCCTCCAGATTTGACCTTCTCCTTCTCCTTCTTCTACTTCTTCTGATTCACCCTCCAGACTTCACCTTCTCCTTCTCCTTCTTCTGCTTCTTCTGCTTCACCGTCCTGACTTCACCTTCTCCTTCTCCGTCTTCTACTTCTTCTGCTTCATCCCCCTGACATCACCTGCTCCTTCTCCTTCTTCTGCTTCTTCTGATTCACCCTCCTAACTTCACCTTCTCCTTCTCCTTCTTCTGCTTCTTCTGATTCACCCTCCTGACTTCACCTTCTCCTTCTCCTTCTTCTGCTTCTTCTGATTCACCCTCCAGACTTCACCTTCTCCTTCTCCTTCTTCTGCTTCTTCTGATTCACCCTCCAGACTTCACCTTCTCCTTCTCCTTCTTCTGCTTCTTCTGATTCACCCTCCAGACCTCACCTTCTCCTTCTCCTTCTTCTACTTCTTCTGATTCACCCTCCAGACTTCATCTTCTCCTTCTCCTTCTTCTGCTTCTTCTGATTCACCCTCCAGACTTCACCTTCTCCTTCTCCTTCTTCTACTTCTTCTGATTCACCCTCCAGACTTCACCTTCTCCTTCTCCTTCTTCTACTTCTTCTGATTCACCCTCCAGTCTTCACCTTCTCCTTCTCCTTCTTCTGTTTCTTCTGCTTCACCCTCCAGACTTCACCTTCTCCTTCTCTTTCTTCTGCTTCTTCTGATTCACCCTCCAGACTTCACCTTCTCCTTCTCCTTCTTCTGATTCTTCTGATTCACCCTCCAGACTTCACCTTCTCCTTCTCCTTCTTCTACTTCTTCTGATTCACCCTCCAGACTTCATCTTCTCCTTCTCCTTCTTCTGCTTCTTCTGATTCACCCTCCAGACTTCACCTTCTCCTTCTCCTTCTTCTGCTTCTTCTGATTCACCCTCCAGACTTCACCTTCTCCTTCTCCTTCTTCTACTTCTTCTGATTCACCCTCCAGACTTCACCTTCTCCTTCTCCTTCTTCTACTTCTTCTGATTCACCCTCCAGTCTTCACCTTCTCCTTCTCCTTCTTCTGCTTCTTCTGATTCACCCTCCAGACTTCACCTTCTCCTTCTCCTTCTTCTGCTTCTTCTGATTCACCCTCCTGACTTCACCTTCTCCTTCTCCTTCTTCTGCTTCTTCTGATTCACCCTCCAGACTTCACCTTCTCCTTCTCCTTCTTCTGCTTCTTCTGATTCACCCTCCAGACTTCACCTTCTCCTTCTCCTTCTTCTGCTTCTTCTGATTCACCCTCCAGACCTCACCTTCTCCTTCTCCTTCTTCTACTTCTTCTGATTCACCCTCCAGACTTCATCTTCTCCTTCTCCTTCTTCTGCTTCTTCTGATTCAGCCTCCAGACTTCACCTTCTCCTTCTCCTTCTTCTGCTTCTTCTGATTCACCCTCCAGACTTCACCTTCTCCTTCTCCTTCTTCTACTTCTTCTGATTCACCCTCCAGACTTCACCTTCTCCTTCTCCTTCTTCTACTTCTTCTGATTCACCCTCCAGTCTTCACCTTCTCCTTCTCCTTCTTCTGTTTCTTCTGCTTCACCCTCCAGACTTCACCTTCTCCTTCTCTTTCTTCTGCTTCTTCTGATTCACCCTCCAGACTTCACCTTCTCCTTCTCCTTCTTCTGATTCTTCTGATTCACCCTCCAGACTTCACCTTCTCCTTCTCCTTCTTCTGTTTCTTCTGATTCACCCTCCTGACTTCACCTTCTCCTTCTCCTTGTTCTACTTCTTCTGATTCACCCTCCTGACTTCACCTTCTCCTTCTCCTTCTTCTACTTCTTCTGCTTCACCCTCCAGACTTCACCTTCTCATTCTCCTTCTTCGACTTCTTCTGATTCACCCTTCAGACTTCACCTTCTCCTTCTCCTTTTTCTGCTTCTTCTGATTCATCCTCCAGACTTCACCTTCTCCTTCTCCTTCTTCTGCTTCTTCTGATTCACCCTCCAGACTTCACCTTCTCCTTCTCCTTCTTCTGCTTCTTCTGATTCACCCTCCAGACTTGACCTTCTCCTTCTCCTTCTTCTGCTTCTTCTGATTCACCCTCCAGACTTCACCTTCTCCTTCTCCTTCTTCTGCTTTTTCTGATTCACCCTCCAGACTTCACCTTCTCCTTCTCCTTCTTCTACTTCTTCTGATTCACCCTCCAGACTTCACCTTCTCCTTCTCTTTCTTCTGCTTCTTCTGATTCACCCTCCAGACTTCACCTTCTCCTTCTCCTTCTTCTGATTATTCTGATTCACCCTCCAGACTTCACCTTCTCCTTCTCCTTCTTCTACTTCTTCTGATTCACCCTCCAGACTTCACCTTCTCCTTCTCCTTCTTCTACTTCTTCTGATTCACCCTCCAGACTTGACCTTCTCCTTCTCCTTCTTCTACATATTCTGATTCACCCTCCAGACTTCACATTCTCCTTCTCCTTCTTCTGCTTCTTCTGCTTCACCGTCCTGACTTCACCTTCTCCTTCTCCTTCTTCTACTTCTTCTGCTTCATCCCGCTGACATCACCTGCTCCTTCTCCTTCTTCTGCTTCTTCTGATTCACCCTCCTAACTTCACCTTCTCCTTCTCCGTCTTCTGCTTCTTCTGATTCACCCTCCTGACTTCACCTTCTTCTTCTCCTTCTTCTGCTTCTTCTGATTCACCCTCCAGACTTCACCTTCTCCTTCTCCTTCTTCTGCTTCTTCTGATTCACCCTCCAGACTTCACCTTCTCCTTCTCCTTCTTCTGATTCTTCTGATTCACCCTCCAGACTTCACCTTCTCCTTCTCCTTCTTCTGCTTCTTCTGATTCACCCTCCTGACTTCACCTTCTCCTTCTCCTTCTTCTACTTCTTCTGATTCACCCTCCTGACTTCACCTTCTCCTTCTCCTTCTTCTACTTCTTCTGCTTCACCCTCCAGACTACACCTTCTCCTTCTCCTTCTTCTACTTCTTCTGATTCACCCTCCAGACTTCACATTCTCCTTCTCCTTCTTCTGCTTCTTCTGCTTCACCGTCCTGACTTCACCTTCTCCTTCTCCTTCTTCTACTTCTTCTGCTTCATCCCGCTGACATCACCTGCTCCTTCTCCTTCTTCTGCTTCTTCTGATTCACCCTTATATCTTCACCTTCTCCTTCTCCGTCTTCTGCTTCTTCTGATTCACCCTCCTGACTTCACCTTCTCCTTCTCCTTCTTCTGCTTCTTCTGATTCACCCTCCAGACTTCACCTTCTCCTTCTCCTTCTTCTGCTTCTTCTGATTCACCCTCCAGACTTCACCTTCTCCTTCTCCTTCTTCTGATTCTTCTGATTCACCCTCCAGACTTCACCTTCTCCTTCTCCTTCTTCTGCTTCTTCTGATTCACCCTCCTGACTTCACCTTCTCCTTCTCCTTCTTCTACTTCTTCTGATTCACCCTCCTGACTTCACCTTCTCCTTCTCCTTCTTCTACTTCTTCTGCTTCACCCTCCAGACTTCACGTTCTCCTTCTCCTTCTTCTGCTTCTTCTGATTCACCCTCCAGACTTCTCCTTCTCCTTCTCCTTCTTCTGCTTCTTCTGATTCACCCTCCAGACTTCACCTTCTCCTTCTCCTTCTTCTCCTTCTTCTGATTCACCCTCCAGACTTCACCTTCTCCATTTCCTTCTTCTGCTTCTTCTGATTCACCCTCCAGACTTCACCTTCTCCTTCTCCTTCGTCTACTTCTTCTGATTCACCCTCCAGACTACACCTTCTCCTTCTCCTTCTTCTACTTCTTCTGATTCACCCTCCAGACTTCACATTCTCCTTCTCCTTCTTCTGCTTCTTCTGCTTCACCGTCCTGACTTCACCTTCTCCTTCTCCTTCTTCTACTTCTTCTGCTTCATCCCGCTGACATCACCTGCTCCTTCTCCTTCTTCTGCTTCTTCTGATTCACCCTTATATCTTCACCTTCTCCTTCTCCGTCTTCTGCTTCTTCTGATTCACCCTCCTGACTTCACCTTCTCCTTCTCCTTCTTCTGCTTCTTCTGATTCACCCTCCAGACTTCACCTTCTCCTTCTCCTTCTTCTGCTTCTTCTGATTCACCCTCCAGACTTCACCTTCTCCTTCTCCTTCTTCTGATTCTTCTGATTCACCCTCCAGACTTCACCTTCTCCTTCTCCTTCTTCTGCTTCTTCTGATTCACCCTCCTGACTTCACCTTCTCCTTCTCCTTCTTCTACTTCTTCTGATTCACCCTCCTGACTTCACCTTCTCCTTCTCCTTCTTCTACTTCTTCTGCTTCACCCTCCAGACTTCACGTTCTCCTTCTCCTTCTTCTGCTTCTTCTGATTCACCCTCCAGACTTCTCCTTCTCCTTCTCCTTCTTCTGCTTCTTCTGATTCACCCTCCAGACTTCACCTTCTCCTTCTCCTTCTTCTGCTTCTTCTGATTCACCCTCCAGACTTCACCTTCTCCTTCTCCTTCTTCTCCTTCTTCTGATTCACCCTCCAGACTTCACCTTCTCCATTTCCTTCTTCTGCTTCTTCTGATTCACCCTCCAGACTTCACCTTCTCCTTCTCCTTCGTCTACTTCTTCTGATTCACCCTCCAGACTACACCTTCTCCTTCTCCTTCTTCTACTACTTCTGATTCACCCTCCAGACTTCACCTTCTCCTTCTCCTTCTTCTACTTCTTCTGATTCACCCTCCAGTCTTCACATTCTCCTTCTCCTTCTTCTGTTTCTTCTGCTTCACCCTCCAGACTTCACCTTCTCCTTCTCTTTCTTCTGCTTCTTCTGATTCACCCTCCAGACTTCACCTTCTCCTTCTCCTTCTTCTGATTCTTCTGATTCACCCTCCAGACTTCACCTTCTCCTTCTCCTTCTTCTGCTTCTTCTGATTCACCCTCCTGACTTCACCTTCTCCTTCTCCTTCTTCTACTTCTTCTGATTCACCCTCCTGACTTCACCTTCTCCTTCTCCTTCTTCTACTTCTTCTGCTTCACCCTCCAGACTTCACCTTCTCCTTCTCCTTCTTCTACTTCTTCTGCTTCACCCTCCAGACTTCATCTTCTCCTTCTCCTTCTTCTGCTTCTTCTGATTCACCCACCAGACTTCACCTTCTCCTTCTCCTTATTCTGCTTCTTCTGATTCACCCTCCAGACTTCACCTTCTCCTTCTCCTTATTCTGCTTCTTCTGATTCACCCTCCAGACTTCACCTTCTCCTTCTCCTTCCTCTGCTTCTTCTGATTCACCCTCCAGACTTCACCTTCTCCTTCTCCTTCTTCTGATTCTTCTGATTCACCCTCCAGACTTCACCTTCTCCTTCTCCTTCTTCTGCTTCTTCTGATTCACCCTCCTGACTTCACCTTCTCCTTCTCCTTCTTCTACTTCTTCTGATTCACCCTCCTGACTTCACCTTCTCCTTCTCCTTCTTCTACTTCTTCTGCTTCACCCTCCAGACTTCACCTTCTCCTTCTCCTTCTTCTACTTCTTCTGATTCACCCTCCAGACTTCACCTTCTCCTTCTCCTTCTTCTGCTTCTTCTGATTCACCCTCCAGACTTCACCTTCTCCTTCTCCTTATTCTGCTTCTTCTGATTCACCCTCCAGACTTCACCTTCTCCTTCTCCTTCTTCTGCTTCTTCTGATTCACACTCCAGACTTCACCTTCTCCTTCTCCTTCTTCTACTTCTTCTGAATCACCCTCCAGACTTCACCTTCTCCTTCTCTTTCTTCTGCTTCTTCTGATTCACCCTCCAGACTTCACCTTCTCCTTCTCCTTCTTCTGATTCTTCTGATTCACCCTCCAGACTTCACCTTCTTCTTCTCCTTATTCTGCTTCTTCTGATTCCCCCTCCAGACTTCTCCTTCTCCTTCTCCTTCTTCTGCTTCTTCTGATTCACCCTCCAGACTTCACCTTCTCCTTCTCCTTCTTCTGCTTCTTCTGATTCACCCTCCAGACTTCACCTTCTCCTTCTCCTTCTTCTCCTTCTTCTGATTCACCCTCCAGACTTCACCTTCTCCATTTCCTTCTTCTGCTTCTTCTGATTCACCCTCCAGACTCCACCTTCTCCTTCTCCTTCGTCTACTTCTTCTGATTCACCCTCCAGACTACACCTTCTCCTTCTCCTTCTTCTACTTCTTCTGATTCACCCTCCAGACTTCACCTTCTCCTTCTCCTTCTTCTGTTTCTTCTGATTCACCGTCCAGACTTCACCTTCTCCTTCTCCTTCTTCTACTACTTCTGATTCACCCTCCAGACTTCACCTTCTCCTTCTCCTTCTTCTACTTCTTCTGATTCACCCTCCAGACTTCATCTTCTCCTTCTCCTTCTTCTGCTTCTTCTGATTCACCCTCCAGACTTCACCTTCTCCTTCTCCTTCTTCTGCTTCTTCTGATTCACCCTCCAGACTTCACCTTCTCCTTCTCCTTCTTCTACTTCTTCTGATTCACCCTCCAGACTTCACCTTCTCCTTCTCCTTCTTCTACTTCTTCTGATTCACCCTCCAGTCTTCACATTCTCCTTCTCCTTCTTCTGTTTCTTCTGCTTCACCCTCCAGACTTCACCTTCTCCTTCTCTTTCTTCTGCTTCTTCTGATTCACCCTCCAGACTTCACCTTCTCCTTCTCCTTCTTCTGATTCTTCTGATTCACCCTCCAGACTTCACCTTCTCCTTCTCCTTCTTCTGCTTCTTCTGATTCACCCTCCTGACTTCACCTTCTCCTTCTCCTTCTTCTACTTCTTCTGATTCACCCTCCTGACTTCACCTTCTCCTTCTCCTTCTTCTACTTCTTCTGCTTCACCCTCCAGACTTCACCTTCTCCTTCTCCTTCTTCTACTTCTTCTGCTTCACCCTCCAGACTTCATCTTCTCCTTCGCCTTCTTCTGCTTCTTCTGATTCACCCTCCACACTTCACCTTCTCCTTCTCCTTATTCTGCTTCTTCTGATTCACCCTCCAGACTTCACCTTCTCCTTCTCCTTATTCTGCTTCTTCTGATTCACCCTCCAGACTTCACCTTCTCCTTCTCCTTCCTCTGCTTCTTCTGATTCACCCTCCAGACTTCACCTTCTCCTTCTCCTTCTTCTGATTCTTCTGATTCACCCTCCAGACTTCACCTTCTCCTTCTCCTTCTTCTGCTTCTTCTGATTCACCCTCCTGACTTCACCTTCTCCTTCTCCTTCTTCTACTTCTTCTGATTCACCCTCCTGACTTCACCTTCTCCTTCTCCTTCTTCTACTTCTTCTGCTTCACCCTCCAGACTTCACCTTCTCCTTCTCCTTCTTCTACTTCTTCTGATTCACCCTCCAGACTTCACCTTCTCCTTCTCCTTCTTCTGCTTCTTCTGATTCACCCTCCAGACTTCACCTTCTCCTTCTCCTTATTCTGCTTCTTCTGATTCACCCTCCAGACTTCACCTTCTCCTTCTCCTTCTTCTGCTTCTTCTGATTCACACTCCAGACTTCACCTTCTCCTCCTCCTTCTTCTACTTCTTCTGAATCACCCTCCAGACTTCACCTTCTCCTTCTCTTTCTTCTGCTTCTTCTGATTCACCCTCCAGACTTCACCTTCTCCTTCTCCTTCTTCTGATTCACCCTCCAGACTTCACCTTCTTCTTCTCCTTCTTCTGCTTCTTCTGATTCACCCTCCTGACTTCACCTTCTCCTTCTCCTTCTTCTACTTCTTCTGATTCACCCTCCTGACTTCACCTTCTCCTTCTCCTTCTTCTACTTCTTCTGCTTCACCCTCCAGACTTCACCTTCTCCTTCTCCTTCTTCTACTTCTTCTGATTCACCCTCCAGACTTGACCTTCTCCTTCTCCTTCTTCTACTTCTTCTGATTCACCCTCCAGACTTCACCTTCTCCTTCTCCTTCTTCTGCTTCTTCTGCTTCACCGTCCTGACTTTACCTTCTCCTTCTCCTTCTTCTGCTTCTTCTGATTCACCCTCCAGACTTCACCTTCTCCTTCTCCTTCTTCTGATTCTTCTGATTCACCCTCCAGACTTCACCTTCTCCTTCTCCTTCTTCTGCTTCTTCTGATTCACCCTCCTGACTTCACCTTCTCCTTCTCCTTCTTCTACTTCTTCTGATTCACCCTCCTGACTTCACCTTCTCCTTCTCCTTCTTCTACTTCTTCTGCTTCACCCTCCAGACTTCACCTTCTCCTTCTCCTTCTTCTACTTCTTCTGCTTCACCCTCCAGACTTCATCTTCTCCTTCGCCTTCTTCTGCTTCTTCTGATTCACCCTCCAGACTTCACCTTCTCCTTCTCCTTATTCTGCTTCTTCTGATTCACCCTCCAGACTTCACCTTCTCCTTCTCCTTATTCTGCTTCTTCTGATTCACCCTCCAGACTTCACCTTCTCCTTCTCCTTCCTCTGCTTCTTCTGATTCACCCTCCAGACTTCACCTTCTCCTTCTCCTTCTTCTGATTCTTCTGATTCACCCTCCAGACTTCACCTTCTCCTTCTCCTTCTTCTGCTTCTTCTGATTCACCCTCCTGACTTCACCTTCTCCTTCTCCTTCTTCTACTTCTTCTGATTCACCCTCCTGACTTCACCTTCTCCTTCTCCTTCTTCTACTTCTTCTGCTTCACCCTCCAGACTTCACCTTCTCCTTCTCCTTCTTCTACTTCTTCTGATTCACCCTCCAGACTTCACCTTCTCCTTCTCCTTCTTCTGCTTCTTCTGATTCACCCTCCAGACTTCACCTTCTCCTTCTCCTTATTCTGCTTCTTCTGATTCACCCTCCAGACTTCACCTTCTCCTTCTCCTTCTTCTGCTTCTTCTGATTCACACTCCAGACTTCACCTTCTCCTTCTCCTTCTTCTACTTCTTCTGAATCACCCTCCAGACTTCACCTTCTCCTTCTCTTTCTTCTGCTTCTTCTGATTCACCCTCCAGACTTCACCTTCTCCTTCTCCTTCTTCTGATTCTTCTGATTCACCCTCCAGACTTCACCTTCTTCTTCTCCTTCTTCTACTTCTTCTGATTCACCCTCCTGACTTCACCTTCTCCTTCTCCTTCTTCTACTTCTTCTGATTCACCCTCCTGACTTCACCTTCTCCTTCTCCTTCTTCTACTTCTTCTGCTTCACCCTCCAGACTTGACCTTCTCCTTCTCCTTCTTCTACTTCTTCTGATTCACCCTCCAGACTTGACCTTCTCCTTCTCCTTCTTCTACTTCTTCTGATTCACCCTCCAGACTTCACCTTCTCCTTCTCCTTCTTCTGCTTCTTCTGCTTCACCGTCCTGACTTTACCTTCTCCTTCTCCTTCTTCTACTTCTTCTGCTTCATCCCCCTGACATCACCTGCTCCTTCTCCTTCTTCTGCTTCTTCTGATTCACCCTCCTAACTTCACCTTCTCCTTCTCCTTCTTCTGCTTCTTCTGATTCACCCTCCTGACTTCACCTTCTCCTTCTCCTTCTTCTGCTTCTTCTGATTCACCCTCCAGACTTCACCTTCTCCTTCTCCTTCTTCTGCTTCTTCTGATTCACCCTCCAGACTTCACCTTCTCCTTCTCCTTCTTCTGCTTCTTCTGATTCACCCTCCAGACCTCACCTACTCCTTCTCCTTCTTCTACTTCTTCTGATTCACCCTCCAGACTTCATCTTCTCCTTCTCCTTCTTCTGCTTCTTCTGATTCACCCTCCAGACTTCAGCTTCTCCTTCTCCTTCTTCTGCTTCTTCTGATTCACACTCCAGACTTCACCTTCTCCTTCTCCTTCTTCTACTTCTTCTGATTCACCCTCCAGACTTCACCTTCTCCTTCTCCTTCTTCTACTTCTTCTGATTCACCCTCCAGTCTTCACCTTCTCCTTCTCCTTCTTCTGTTTCTTCTGCTTCACCCTCCAGATTTCACCTTCTCCTTCTCTTTCTTCTGCTTCTTCTGATTCACCCTCCAGACTTCACCTTCTCCTTCTCCTTCTTCTGATTCTTCTGATTCACCCTCCAGACTTCACCTTCTCCTTCTCCTTCTTCTGCTTCTTATGATTCACCCTCCTGACTTCACCTTCTCCTTCTCCTTCTTCTACTTCTTCTGATTCACCCTCCTGACTTCACCTTCTCCTTCTCCTTCTTCTGCTTCTTCTGCTTCACCCTCCAGACTTCACCTTCTCCTTCTCCTTCTTCTACTTCTTCTGATTCACCCTTCAGACTTCACCTTCTCCTTCTCCTTTTTCTGCTTCTTCTGATTCACCCTCCAGACTTCACCTTCTCCTTCTCCTTATTCTGCTTCTTCTGATTCATCCTCCAGACTTCACCTTCTCCTTCTCCTTCTTCTGCTTCTTCTGATTCACGCTCCAGACTTCACCTTCTCCTTCTCCTTCTTCTGCTTCTTCTGATTCATCCTCCAGACTTCACCTTCTCCTTCTCCTTCTTCTACTTCTTCTGATTCACCCTCCAGACTACACCTTCTCCTTCTCCTTCTTCTACTTCTTCTGATTCACCCTCCAGACTTCACCTTCTCCTTCTCCTTCTTCTGTTTCTTCTGATTCACCGTCCAGACTTCACCTTCTCCTTCTCCTTCTTCTACTACTTCTGATTCACCCTCCAGAATTCACCTTCTCCTTCTCCTTCTTCTACTTCTTCTGATTCACCCTCCAGACTTCATCTTCTCCTCCTCCTTCTTCTGCTTCTTCTGATTCACCCTCCAGACTTCACCTTCTCCTTCTCCTTCTTCTGCTTCTTCTGATTCACCCTCCAGACTTCACCTTCTCCTTCTCCTTCTTCTACTTCTTCTGATTCACCCTCCAGACTTCACCTTCTCCTTCTCCTTCTTCTACTTCTTCTGATTCACCCTCCAGTCTTCACCTTCTCCTTCTCCTTCTTCTGTTTCTTCTGCTTCACCCTCCAGACTTCACCTTCTCCTTCTCTTTCTTCTGCTTCTTCTGATTAACCCTCCAGACTTCACCTTCTCCTTCTCCTTCTTCTGATTCTTCTGATTCACCCTCCAGACTTCACCTTCTCCTTCTCCTTCTTCTGCTTCTTCTGATTCACCCTCCTGACTTCACCTTCTCCTTCTTCTTCTTCTACTTCTTCTGATTCACCCTCCTGACTTCACCTTCTCCTTCTCCTTCTTCTACTTCTTCTGCTTCACCCTCCAGACTTCACCTTCTCCTTCTCCTTCTTCTACTTCTTCTGATTCACCCTCCAGACTTCATCTTCTCCTTCTCCTTCTTCTGCTTCTTCTGATTGACCCTCCAGACTTCACCTTCTCCTTCTCCTTATTCTGCTTCTTCTGATTCACCCTCCAGACTTCACCTTCTCCTTCTCCTTATTCTGCTTCTTCTGATTCACCCTCCAGACTTCACCTTCTCCTTCTCCTTCCTCTGCTTCTTCTGATTCACCCTCCAGACTTCACCTTCTCCTTCTCCTTCCTCTGATTCTTCTGATTCACCCTCCAGACTTCACCTTCTCCTTCTCCTTCTTCTGCTTCTTCTGATTCACCCTCCAGACTTCACCTTCTCCTTCTCCTTCTTCTACTTCTTCTGATTCACCCTCCAGACTTCACCTTCTCCTTCTCCTTCTTCTACTTCTTCTGATTCACCCTCCAGTCTTCACCTTCTCCTTCTCCTTCTTCTGTTTCTTCTGCTTCACCCTCCAGACTTCACCTTCTCCTTCTCTTTCTTCTGCTTCTTCTGATTAACCCTCCAGACTTCACCTTCTCCTTCTCCTTCTTCTGATTCTTCTGATTCACCCTCCAGACTTCACCTTCTCCTTCTCCTTCTTCTGCTTCTTCTGATTCACCCTCCTGACTTCACCTTCTCCTTCTTCTTCTTCTACTTCTTCTGATTCACCCTCCTGACTTCACCTTCTCCTTCTCCTTCTTCTACTTCTTCTGCTTCACCCTCCAGACTTCACCTTCTCCTTCTCCTTCTTCTACTTCTTCTGATTCACCCTCCAGACTTCATCTTCTCCTTCTCCTTCTTCTGCTTCTTCTGATTGACCCTCCAGACTTCACCTTCTCCTTCTCCTTATTCTGCTTCTTCTGATTCACCCTCCAGACTTCACCTTCTCCTTCTCCTTATTCTGCTTCTTCTGATTCACCCTCCAGACTTCACCTTCTCCTTCTCCTTCTTCTACTTCTTCTGATTCACCCTCCAGTCTTCACCTTCTCCTTCTCCTTCTTCTGTTTCTTCTGCTTCACCCTCCAGACTTCACCTTCTCCTTCTCTTTCTTCTACTTCTTCTGATTCACCCTCCAGACTTCACCTTCTCCTTCTCCTTCTTCTGATTCTTCTGATTCACCCTCCAGACTTCACCTTCTCCTTCTCCTTCTTCTGCTTCTTCTGATTCACCCTCCTGACTTCACCTTCTCCTTCTCCTTCTTCTGATTCTTCTGATTCACCCTCCAGACTTCACCTTCTCCTTCTCCTTCTTCTGCTTCTTCTGATTCACCCTCCTGACTTCACCTTCTCCTTCTCCTTCTTCTACTTCTTCTGATTCACCCTCCTGACTTCAACTTCTCCTTCTCCTTCTTCTACTTCTTCTGCTTCACCCTCCAGACTTCACCTTCTCCTTCTCCTTCTTCGACTTCTTCTGATTCACCCTTCAGACTTCACCTTCTCTTTCTCCTTTTTCTGCTTCTTCTGATTCATCCTCCAGACTTCACCTTCTCCTTCTCCTTCTTCTGCTTCTTCTGATTCACCCTCCAGACTTCACCTTCTCCTCCTCCTTCTTCTGCTTCTTCTGATTCACCCTCCAGACTTCACCTTCTCCTTCTCCTTCTTCTGCTTTTTCTGATTCACCCTCCAGACTTCACCTTCTCCTTCTCCTTCTTCTACTTCTTCTGATTCACCCTCCAGACTTCACCTTCTCCTTCTCTTTCTTCTGCTTCTTCTGATTCACCCTCCAGACTTCACCTTCTCCTTCTCCTTCTTCTGATTATTCTGATTCACCCTTCAGACTTCACCTTCTCCTTCTCCTTCTTCTACTTCTTCTGATTCACCCTCCAGACTTCACCTTCTCCTTCTCTTTCTTCTGCTTCTTCTGATTCACCCTCCAGACTTCACCTTCTCCTTCTCCTTCTTCTACTTCTTCTGCTTCAACCTCCAGACTTTACCTTCTCCTTCTCCTTCTTCTACTTCTTCTGATTCACCCTCCAGACTTCACCTTCTCCTTCTCCTTCTTCTGCTTCTTCTGATTCACCCTCCAGACTGCACCTTCTCCTTCTCCTTCTTCTGCTTCTTCTGATTCACCCTCCAGACTTCACCTTCTCCTTCTCCTTCTTCTACTCCTTCTGATTCACCCTCCAGACTTCACCTTCTCCTTCTCCTTCTTCTGCTTCTTCTGATTCACCCTCCAGACTTCACCTTCTCCTTCTCCTTATTCTGCTTCTTCTGATTCACCCTCCAGACTTCACCTTCTCCTTCTCCTTCTTCTGCTTCTTCTGATTCACCCTGCAGACTTCACCTTCTCCTTCTCCTTCTTCTGCTTCTTCTGATTCACCCTCCAGACTTCACCTTCTCCTTCTCCTTCTTCTACTTCTTCTGATTCACCCTCCAGACTTCACCTTCTCCTTCTCCTTCTTCTGCTTCTTCTGATTCACCCTCCAGACTTCACCTTCTCCTTCTCCTTCGTCTACTTCTTCTGATTCACCCTCCAGACTACACCTTCTCCTTCTCCTTCATCTAGTTCTTCTGATTCACCCTCCAGACTTCACCTTCTCCTTCTCCTTCTTCTGCTTCTTCTGATTCACCCTCCAGACTTCACCTTCTCCTTCTCCTTCTTCTACTTCTTCTGATTCACCCTCCAGACTGCACCTTCTCCTTCTTCTACTTCTTCTGATACACCCTCCAGACTTCACCTTCTCCTTCTCCTTCTTCTACTTCTTCTGCTTCTCCCTCCAGACTTCACCTTCTCCTTCTCCTTCTTCTGCTTCTTCTGATTCACCCTCCAGACTTCACCTTCTCCTTCTCCTTCTTCTACTTCTTCTGATTCACCCTCCAGACTTCAGCTTCTCCTTCTCCTTCTTCTACTTCTTCTGATTCACCCTCCAGACTTCACCTACTCCTTCTCCTTCTTCTCCTTCTTCTGATTCACCCTCCTGACTTCACGTTCTCCTTCTCCTTCTTCTGCTTCTTCTGCTTCACCCTCCAGACTTCACCTTCTCCTTCTCCTTCCTCTGCTTCTTCTGCTTCACCCTCCTGACTTCACCTTCTCCTTCTCCTTCTTCTACTTCTTCTGATTCACCCTCCAGACTTCACCTTCTCCTTCTCCTTCTTCTGCTTCTTCTGCTTCACCCTCCAGACTTTACCTTCTCCTTCTCCTTCCTCTGCTTCTTCTGCTTCACCCTCCTGACTTCACCTTCTCCTTCTCCTTCTTCTACTTCTTCTGATTCACCCTCCAGACTTCACCTTCTCCTTCTCCTTCTTCTGCTTCTTCTGCTTCACCCTCCAGACTTCACCTTCTCCTTCCCCTTCTTCTGCTTCTTCTGCTTCGCCCTCCAGACTTCACCTTCTCCTTCTCCTTCTTCTGCTTCTTCTGCTTCACCCTCCAGACTTCACCTTCTCCTTCTCCTTCTTCTGCTTCTTCTGCTTCACTCTCCTAACTTCACCTTCTCCTTCTCCTCCTTCTACTTCTTCTGATTCACCCTCCAGACTTCACCTTCTCCTTCTCCTTCTTCTGCTTCTTCTGCTTCACCCTCCAGACTTCACCTTCTCCTTCTCCTTCTTCTGCTTCTTCTGCTGCGCCCTCCAGACTTCACCTTCTCCTTCTCCTTCTTCTGCTTCTTCTGCTTCACCCTCCTGACTTCACCTTCTCCTTCTCCTTCTTCTACTTCTTCTGCTTCACCCCCCTGACTTCACCTGCTCCTTCTCCTTCTTCTGCTTCTTCTAATTCACCCTCCAGACTTCACCTTCTCCTTCTCCTTCTTCTGCTTCTTCTGATTCACCCTCCAGACTTCTCCTTCTCCTTCTCCTTCTTCTGCTTCTTCTGATTCACCCTCCTAAATTCACCTTCTCCTTCTCCTTCTTCTACTTCTTCTGATTCACCCTCCTGACTTCACCTTCTCCTTCTCCTTCTCTGCTTCTTCTGATTCACCCTCCAGACTTCACCTTCTCCTTCTCCTTCTTCTGCTTCTTCTGATTCACCCTCCAGACTTCACCTTCTCCTTCTCCTTCTTCTGATTCCTCTGATTCACCCTCCAGACCTCACCTTCTCCTTCTTCTACTTCTTCTGATTCACCCTCCAGACTTCATCTTTTCCTTCTCCTTCTTCTACTTCTTCTGATTCATCCTCCAGACTTCACCTTCTCCTTCTCCTTCTTCTACTTCTTCTGATTCACCCTCCAGTCTTCACCTTCTCCTTCTCCTTCTTCTGTTTCTTCTGCTTCACCCTCCAGACTTCACTTTCTCCTTCTCTTTCTTCTGCTTCTTCTGATTCACCCTCCAGACTTCACCTTCTCCTTCTCCTTATAATGCTTCTTCTGATTCACCCTCCAGACTTCACCTTCTCCTCCTCCTTCTTCTGCTTCTTCTGATTCACCCTCCAGACTTCACCTTCTCCTTCTCCTTCTTCTGCTTCTTCTGATTCACCCTCCAGACTTCACCTTCTCCTTCTCCTTCTTCTGCTTCTTCTGATTCACCCTCCAGACTTCACCTTCTCCTTCTCCTTCTTCTGCTTCTTCTGATTCACCCTCCAGACTTCACCTTCTCCTTCTCCTTCTTCTGCTTCTTCTGATTCACCCTTCAGACTTCACCTTCTCCTTCTCCTTCTTCTGCTTCTTCTGATTCACTCTCCAGACCTCACCTTCTCCTTCTCCTTCATCTACTTCTTCTGATTCACCCTCCAGACTTCATCTTCTCCTTCTCCTTCTTCTGCTTCTTCTGATTCACCCTCCAGACTTCACCTTCTCCTTCTCCTTCTTCTGCTTCTTCTGATTCACCCTC
The DNA here is from genome assembly GCF_052327205.1 of Somniosus microcephalus. Classification (NCBI taxonomy): domain Eukaryota; kingdom Metazoa; phylum Chordata; class Chondrichthyes; order Squaliformes; family Somniosidae; genus Somniosus; species Somniosus microcephalus. Next base: position 820,272 of record NW_028225267.1, on the reverse strand, counting down.
CAGACTTCACCTTCTCCTTCTCCTTCTTCTACTTCTTCTGCTTCTCCCCCCTGACTTCACCTTCTCCTTCTCCTTCTTCTGCTTCTTCTGATTCACCCTCCTAACTTCACCTTCTCCTTCTCCTTCTTCTGCTTCTTCTGATTCACCCTCCTGACTTCACCTTCTCCTTCTCCTTCTTCTGCTTCTTCTGATTCACCCTCCAGACTTCACCTTCTCCTTCTCCTTCTTCTCATTCTTCTGATTCACCCTCCAGACTTCACCTTCTCCTACTCCTTCTTCTACTTCTTCTGATTCACCCTCCAGACTTCACCTTCTCCTTCTCCTTCTTCTACTTCTTCTGATTCACCCTCCAGTCTTCACCTTCTCTTTCTCCTTCTTCTGCTTCTTCCGCTTCACCCTCCAGACTTCACCTTCTCCTTCTCTTTCTTCAGCTTCTTCTGATTCACTCTCCAGACTTCAACTTCTCCTTCTCCTTCTTCTGCTTCTTCTGATTCACCCTCCTGACTTCACCTTCTCCTTCTCCTTCTTCTACTTCTTCTGCTACACCCTCCAGCCTCCAGACTTCACCTTCTCCTTCTCCGTCTTCTACTTCTTCTGATTCACCCTCCAGACTTCACCTTCTCCTTCTTCTGCTTCTTCTGATTCACCCTCCAGACTTCACCTTCTCCTTCTCCTTCTTCTGCTTCTTCTGATTCACCCTCCAGACTTCACCATCTCCTTCTCCTTCTTCTGCTTCTTCTGATTCACCCTCCAGACTTCTCCTTCTCCTACTCCTTCTTCTACTTCTTCTGATTCACCCTCCAGACTTCATCTTCTCCTTCTCCTTCTTCTGCTTCTTCCGATTCACCCTCCAGACTTCACCTTCTCCTTCTCCTTCTTCTGCTTCTTCTGATTCACCCTCCAGACTTCACCTTCTCCTTCTCCTTCTTCTACTTCTTCTGATTCACCCTCCAGACTTCACCTTCTCCTTCTCCTTCTTCTACTTCTTCTGATTCACCCTCCAGACTTCACCTTCTCCTTCTCCTTCTTCTGCTTCTTCTGATTCACCCTCCAGACCTCACCTTCTCCTTTTCCTTCATCTACTTCTTCTGATTCACCCTCCAGACTTCATCTTCTCCTTCTCCTTCTTCTGCTTCTTCTGATTCACCCTCCAGACTTCACCTTCTCCTTCTCCTTTTTCTGCTTCTTCTGATTCACCCTCCAGACTTCACCTTCTCCTTCTCCTTCTTCTACTTCTTCTGCTTCACCCCCCTGACTTCACCTTCTCCTTCTCCTTCTTCTGCTTCTTCTGATTCACCCTCCTAACTTCACCTTCTCCTTCTCCTTCTTCTGCTTCTTCTGATTCACCCTCCTGACTTCACCTTCTCCTTCTCCTTCTTCTGCTTCTTCTGATTCACCCTCCAGACTTCACCTTCTCCTTCTCCTTCTTCTCATTCTTCTGATTCCCCCTCCAGACTTCACCTTCTCCTACTCCTTCTTCTACTTCTTCTGATTCACCCTCCAGACTTCACCTTCTCCTTCTCCTTCTTCTACTTCTTCTGATTCACCCTCCAGTCTTCACCTTCTACTTCTCCTTCTTCTGCTTCTTCTGCTTCACCCTCCAGACTTCACCTTCTCCTTCTCTTTCTTCAGCTTCTTCTGATTCACCGTCCAGACTTCACCTTCTAATTCTCCTTCTTCTGATTCTTCTGATTCACTCTCCAGACTTCACCTTCTCCTTCTCCTTCTTCTGCTTCTTCTGATTCACCCTCCTGACTTCACCTTCTCCTTCTCCTTCTTCTACCTCTTCTGATTCACCCTCCTGACTTCACCTTCTCCTTCTCCTTCTTCTACTTCTTCTGCTTCACCCTACAGCCTCCAGAATTCACCTTCTCCTTCTCCGTCTTCTACTTCTTCTCATTCACCCTCCAGACTTCACCTTCTCCTTCTCCTTCTTCTGCTTCTTCTGATTCACCCTCCAGACTTCACCTTCTCCTTCTCCTACTTCTGCTTCTTCTGATTCACCCTCCAGACTTCACCATCTCCTTCTCCTTCTTCTGCTTCTTCTGATTCACCCTCCAGACTTCTCCTTCTCCTACTCCTTCTTCCACTTCTTCTGATTCACCCTCCAGACTTCATCTTCTCCTTCTCCTTCTTCTGCTTCTTCTGATTCACCCTCCAGACTTCACCTTCTCCTTCTCCTTCTTCTGCTTCTTCTGATTCACCCTCCAGACTTCACCTTCTCCTTCTCCTTCTTCAACTTCTTCTGATTCACCCTCCAGACTTCACCTTCTCCTTCTCCTTCTTCTACTTCTTCTGATTCACCCTCCAGACTTCACCTTCTCCTTCTCCTTCTTCTGCTTCTTCTGATTCACCCTCCAGACTTCACCTTCTCCTGCTCCTTCTTCTGCTTCTTCTGATTCACACTCCAGACTTCACCTTTTTCTTCTCCTTCTCCTGCTTCTTCTGATTCACCCTTCAGACTTCACCATATCCTTCTCCTTCTTCTGCTTCTTCTGATTCACCCTCCAGACCTCACCTTCTCCTTCTCCTTCTTCTACTTCTTCTGATTCACCCTCCAGACTTCAGCTTCTCCTCCTCCTTCTTCTGCTTCTTCTGATTCACCCTCCAGACTTCACCTTCTCCTTCTCCTTTTTCTGCTTCTTCTGATTCACCCTCCAGACTTCGCCTTCTCCTTCTCCTTCTTCTACTTCTTCTGATTCACCCTACAGACTTCACCTTCTCCTTCTCCTTCTTCTACTTTTTCTGATTCACCCTCCAGTCTTCACCTCCTCCTTCTCCTTCTTCTGCTTCTTCTGATTCACCCTCCAGACTTCACCTTCTCCTTCTCCTTCTTCTGCTTCTTCTGATTCACCCTCCTGACTTCACCTTCTCATTCTCCTTCTTCTGCTTCTTCTGATTCACCCTCCAGACTTCACCTTCTCCTTCTCCTTCTTCTACTTCTTCTGATTCACCCTCCAGACTTCACCTTCTCGTTCTCCTTCTTCTGCTTCTTCTGATTCACCCTCCAGACTTCACCTTCTCCTTCTCCTTCGTCTACTTCTTCTGATTCACCCTCCAGACTACACCTTCTCCTTCTCCTTCTTCTACTTCTTCTGATTCACCCTCCAGACTTCACCTTCTCCTTCTCCTTCTTCTACTTCTTCTGATTCACCCTCCAGTCTTCAACTTCTCCTTCTCCTTCCTCTGCTTCTTCTGATTCACCCTCCAGACTTCACCTTCTCCTTCTCCTTCTTCTGCTTCTTCTGATTCACCCTCCTGACTTCACCTTCTCCTTCTCCTTCTTCTGCTTCTTCTGATTCACCCTCCAGAGTTCACCTTCTCCTTCTCCTTCTTCTACTTCTTCTGATTCACCCTCTAGACTTCACCTTCTCCTTCTCCTTCTTCTGCTTCTTCTGATTCACCCTCCAGACTTCACCTTCTCCTTCTCCTTCGTCTACTTCTTCTGATTCACCCTCCAGACTACACCATCTCCTTCTCCTTCTTCTACTTCTTCTGATTCACCCTCCAGACTTCACCTTCTCCTTCTCCTTCTTCTGCTTCTTCTGATTCACCCTCCAGACTTCACCTTCTCCTTCTCCTTCTTCTTCTTCTACTGATTCACTCTCCAGACTTCACCTTCTCCTTCTCCTTCTTCTGCTTCTTCTGATTCACCCTCCAGACTTCACCTTCTCCTTCTCCTTCGTCTACTTCTTCTGATTCACCTTCCAGACTACACCTTCTCCTTCTCCTTCTTCTACTTCTTCTGATTCACCCTCCAGACTTCACCTTCTCCTTCTCCTTCTTCTGCTTCTTCTGATTCACCCTCCAGACTTCACCTTCTCCTTCTCCTTCTTCTACTTCTTCTGATTCACCCTCCCGACTTCACCTTCTCCTTCTCCTTCTTCTACTTCTTCTGATTCACCCTCCAGACTTCACCTTCTCCTTCTCCTTCTTCTACTTCTTCTGATTCACCCTCCAGACTTCACCATCTCCTTCTCCTTCTTCTACTTCTTTTGATTCACCCTCCTGACTTCACCTTCTCCTTCTCCTTCTTCTGCTTCTTCTGCTTCACCCTCCAGACTTCACCTTCTCCTTCTCCTTCTTCTACTTCTTCTGCTTCTCCCTCCAGACTTCACCTTCTCTTCTCCTTCTTCTGCTTCTTCTGATTCACCCTCCAGACTTCACCTTCTCCTTCTCCTTCTTCTACTTCTTCTGATTCACCCTCCAGACTTCACCTTCTCCTTCTCCTTCTTCTACTTCTTCTGATTCACCCTCCAGACTTCACCATCTCCTTCTCCTTCTTCTACTTCTTTTGATTCACCCTCCTGACTTCACCTTCTCCTTCTCCTTCTTCTGCTTCTTCTGCTTCACCCTCCAGACTTCACCTTCTCCTTCTCCTTCTTCTGCTTCTTCTGCTTCACCCTCCAGACTTCACCTTCTCCTTCTCCTTCTTCTGCTTCTTCTGCTTCACCCTCCTGACTTCACCTTCTCCTACTCCTTCTTCTACTTCTTCTGATTCACCCTCCAGACTTCACCTTCTCCTTCTCCTTCTTCTGCTTCTTCTGCTTCACCCTCCAGACTTCACCTTCTCCTTCTCCTTCTTCTGCTTCGCCCTCCAGACTTCACATTCTCCTTCTCCTTCTTCTGCTTCTTCTGCTTCACCCTCCAGACTTCACCTTCTCCTTCTCCTTCTTCTGCTTCTTCTGCTTCACCCTCCTGACTTCACCTTCTCCTTCTCCTTCTTCTACTTCTTCTGATTCACCCTCCAGACTTCACCTTCTCCTTCTCCTTCTTCTGCTTCTTCTGCTGCGCCCTCCAGACTTCACCTTCTCCTTCTCCTTCTTCTGCTTCTTCTGCTTCACCCTCCTGACTTCACCTTCTCCTTCTCCTTCTTCTACTTCTTCTGCTTCACCCCCGTGACTTCACCTTCTCCTTCTCCTTCTTCTGCTTCTTCTGATTCACCCTCCTAACTTCAACTTCTCCTTCTCCTTCTTCTGCTTCTTCTGATTCACCCTCCTGACTTCACCTTCTCCTTCTCCTTCTTCTGCTTCTTCTGATTCACCCTCCAGACTTCACCTTCTCCTTCTCCTTCTTCTGCTTCTTCTGATTCACCTTCCAGACTTCACCTTCTCCTTCTCCTTCTTCTGCTTCTTCTGATTCACCCTCCAGACCTCACCTTCTCCTTCTCCTTCTTCTACTTCTTCTGATTCACCCTTCAGACTTCATCTTCTCCTTCGCCTTCTTCTGCTTCTTCTGATTCACCCTCCAGACCTCACCTTCTCCTTCTCCTTCTTCTGCTTCTTCTGATTCACCCTCCAGACTTCACCTTCTCCTTCTCCTTCTTCTACTTCTTCTGATTCATCCTCCAGACTTCACCTTCTCCTTCTCCTTCTTCTACTTCTTCTGATTCACCCTCCAGTCTTCACCTTCTGCTTCTCCTTCTTCTGCTTCTTCTGCTTCACCCTCCAGACTTCACCCTCTCCTTCTCTTTCTTCTGCTTCTTCTGATTCACCCTCCAGACTTCACCTTCTCCTTCTCCTTCTTCTGATTCTTCTGATTCACCCTCCAGACTTCACCTTCTCCTTCTCCTTCTTCTGCTTCTTCTGATTCACCCTCCTGACTTCACCTTCTCCTTCTCCTTCTTCTACTTCTTCTGATTCACCCTCCTGACTTCACCTTCTCCTTCTCCTTCTTCTACTTCTTCTGCTTCACCCTCCAGACTTCACCTTCTCCTTCTCCTTCTTCTACTTCTTCTGATTCACCCTCCAGACTTCACCTTCTCCTTCTCCTTCTTCTGCTTCTTCTGATTCACCCTCCAGACTTCACCTTCTCCTTCTCCTTATAATGCTTCTTCTGATTCACCCTCCAGACTTCACCTTCTCCTCCTCCTTCTTCTCCTTCTTCTGATTCACCCTCCAGACTTCACCTTCTCCTTCTCCTTCTTCTGCATCTTCTGATTCACCCTCCAGACTTCATCTTCTCCTTCTCCTTCTTCTGCTTCTTCCGATTCACCCTCCAGACTTCACCTTCTCCTTCTCCTTCTTCTGCTTCTTCTGATTCACCCTCCAGACTTCACCTTCTCCTTCTCCTTCTTCTACTTCTTCTGATTCACCCTCAAGACTTCACCTTCTCCTTCTCCTTCTTCTACTTCTTCTGATTCACCCTCCAGACTTCACCTTCTCCTTCTCTTTCTTCTGCTTCTTCTGATTCACCCTCCAGACTTCACCTTCTCCTTCTCCTTCTTCTACTTCTTCTGCTTCACCCTCCAGACTTCACCTTCTCCTTCTCCTTCTTCTACTTCTTCTGATTCACCCTCCAGACTTCACCTTCTCCTTCTCCTTCTTCTGCTTCTTCTGATTCACCCTCCAGACTTCACCTTCTCCTTCTCCTTATTCTGCTTCTTCTGATTCACCCTCCAGACTTCACCTTCTCCTTCTCCTTCTTCTGCTTCTTCTGATTCACCCTCCAGACTTCACCTTCTCCTTCTCCTTCTTCTGCTTCTTCTGATTCACCCTCCAGACTTCACCTTCTCCTTCTCCTTCTTCTGCTTCTTCTGATTCACCCTCCAGACTTCACCTTCTCCTTCTCCTTCTTCTACTCCTTCTGATTCACCCTCCAGACTTCACCTTCTCCTTCTCCTTCTTCTGCTGCTTCTGATTCACCCTCCAGACTTCACCTTCTCCTTCTCCTTATTCTGCTTCTTCTGATTCACCCTCCAGACTTCACCTTCTCCTTCTCCTTCTTCTGCTTCTTCTGATTCACCCTGCAGACTTCACCTTCTCCTTCTCCTTCTTCTGCTTCTTCTGATTCACCCTCCAGACTTCACCTTCTCCTTCTCCTTCTTCTACTTCTTCTGATTCACCCTCCAGACTTCACCTTCTCCTTCTCCTTCTTCTGCTTCTTCTGATTCACCCTCCAGACTTCACCTTCTCCTTCTCCTTCGTCTACTTCTTCTGATTCACCCTCCAGACTACACCTTCTCCTTCTCCTTCTTCTACTTCTTCTGATTCACCCTCCAGACTTCACCTTCTCCTTCTCCTTCTTCTGCTTCTTCTGATTCACTCTCCAGACTTCACCTTCTCCTGCTCCTTCTTCTACTTCTTGTGATTCACCCTCCAGACTTCACCTTCTCCTTCTCCTACTTCTGCTTCTTCTGATTCACCCTCCAGACTTCACCTTCTCCTTCTCCTTCTTCTACTTCTTCTGATTCACCCTCCAGACTTCAGCTTCTCCTTCTCCTTCTTCTACTTCTTCTGATTCACCCTCCAGACTTCACCTTCTCCTTCTCCTTCTTCTACTTCTTCTGATTCACCCTCCTGACTTCACGTTCTCCTTCTCCTTCTTCTGCTTCTTCTGCTTCACCCTCCAGACTTCACCTTCTCCTTCTCCTTCTTCTGCTTCTTCTGCTTCACCCTCCAGACTTTACCTTCTCCTTCTCCTTCTTCTGCTTCTTCTGCTTCACCCTCCTGACTTCACCTTCTCCTTCTCCTTCTTCTACTTCTTCTAATTCACCCTCCAGACTTCACCTTCTCCTTCTCCTTCTTCTGCTTCTTCTGCTTCACCCTCCAGACTTCACCTTCTCCTTCCCCTTCTTCTGCTTCTTCTGCTTCGCCCTCCAGACTTCACCTTCTCCTTCTCCTTCTTCTGCTTCTTCTGCTTCACCCTCCAGACTTCACCTTCTCCTTCTCCTTCTTCTGCTTCTTCTGCTTCACTCTCCTGACTTCACCTTCTCCTTCTCCTTGTTCTACTTCTTCTGATTCACCCTCCAGACTTCACCTTCTCCTTCTCCTTCTTCTGCTTCTTCTGCTTCACCCTCCAGACTTCACCTTCTCCTTCTCCTTCTTCTGCTTCTTCTGCTTCACCCTCCTGACTTCACCTTCTCCTTCTCCTTCTTCTACTTCTTCTGCTTCACCCCCTGACTTCACCTGCTCCTTCTCCTTCTTCTGCTTCTTCTGATTCACCATCCTAACTTTACCTTCTCCTGCTCCTTCTTCTGCTTCTTCTGATTCACCCTCCTGACTTCACCTTCTCCTTCTCCTTCTTCTGCTTCTTCTAATTCACCCTCCAGACTTCACCTTCTCCTTTTCCTTCTTCTGCTTCTTCTGATTCACCCTCCAGACTTCACCTTCTCCTTCTCCTTCTTCTGCTTCTTCTGATTCACCCTCCTAACTTCACCTTCTCCTTCTCCTTCTTCTGCTTCTTCTGATTCACCCTCCTGACTTCACCTTCTCCTTCTCCTTCTTCTGCTTCTTCTGATTCACCCTCCAGACTTCACCTTCTCCTTCTCCTTCTTCTGCTTCTTCTGATTCACCCTCCAGACTTCACCTTCTCCTTCTCCTTCTTCTGCTTCTTCTGATTCACCCTCCAGACCTCACCTTCTCCTTCTCCTTCTTCTACTTCTTCTGATTCACCCTCCAGACTTCATGTTCTCCTTCTCCTTCTTCTACTTCTTCTGATTCATCCTCCAGACTTCACCTTCTCCTTCTCCTTCTTCTACTTCTTCTGATTCACCCTCCAGTCTTCACCTTCTTCTTCTCCTTCTTCTGTTTCTTCTGCTTCACCCTCCAGACTTCACTGTCTCCTTCTCTTTCTTCTGCTTCTTCTGATTCACCCTCCAGACTTCACCTTCTCCTTCTCCTTATAATGCTTCTTCTGATTCACCCTCCAGACTTCACCTTCTCCTCCTCCTTCTTCTGCTTCTTCTGATTCACCCTCCAGCCTTCACCTTCTCCTTCTCCTTCTTCTGCTTCTTCTGATTCACCCTCCAGACCTCACCTTCTCCTTCTCCTTCTTCTACTTCTTCTGATTCACCCTTCAGACTTCATCTTCTCCTTCGCCTTCTTCTGCTTCTTCTGATTCACCCTCCAGACCTCACCTTCTCCTTCTCCTTCTTCTGCTTCTTCTGATTCACCCTCCAGACTTCACCTTCTCCTTCTCCTTCTTCTACTTCTTCTGATTCATCCTCCAGACTTCACCTTCTCCTTCTCCTTCTTCTACTTCTTCTGATTCACCCTCCAGTCTTCACCTTCTGCTTCTCCTTCTTCTGCTTCTTCTGCTTCACCCTCCAGACTTCACCCTCTCCTTCTCTTTCTTCTGCTTCTTCTGATTCACCCTCCAGACTTCACCTTCTCCTTCTCCTTCTTCTGATTCTTCTGATTCACCCTCCAGACTTCACCTTCTCCTTCTCCTTCTTCTGCTTCTTCTGATTCACCCTCCTGACTTCACCTTCTCCTTCTCCTTCTTCTACTTCTTCTGATTCACCCTCCTGACTTCACCTTCTCCTTCTCCTTCTTCTACTTCTTCTGCTTCACCCTCCAGACTTCACCTTCTCCTTCTCCTTCTTCTACTTCTTCTGATTCACCCTTCAGACTTCATCTTCTCCTTCGCCTTCTTCTGCTTCTTCTGATTCACCCTCCAGACCTCACCTTCTCCTTCTCCTTCTTCTGCTTCTTCTGATTCACCCTCCAGACTTCACCTTCTCCTTCTCCTTCTTCTACTTCTTCTGATTCATCCTCCAGACTTCACCTTCTCCTTCTCCTTCTTCTACTTCTTCTGATTCACCCTCCAGTCTTCACCTTCTGCTTCTCCTTCTTCTGCTTCTTCTGCTTCACCCTCCAGACTTCACCCTCTCCTTCTCTTTCTTCTGCTTCTTCTGATTCACCCTCCAGACTTCACCTTCTCCTTCTCCTTCTTCTGATTCTTCTGATTCACCCTCCAGACTTCACCTTCTCCTTCTCCTTCTTCTGCTTCTTCTGATTCACCCTCCTGACTTCACCTTCTCCTTCTCCTTCTTCTACTTCTTCTGATTCACCCTCCTGACTTCACCTTCTCCTTCTCCTTCTTCTACTTCTTCTGCTTCACCCTCCAGACTTCACCTTCTCCTTCTCCTTCTTCTACTTCTTCTGATTCACCCTCCAGACTTCACCTTCTCCTTCTCCTTCTTCTGCTTCTTCTGATTCACCCTCCAGACTTCACCTTCTCCTTCTCCTTATAATGCTTCTTCTGATTCACCCTCCAGACTTCACCTTCTCCTCCTCCTTCTTCTGCTTCTTCTGATTCACCCTCCAGACTTCACCTTCTCCTTCTCCTTCTTCTGCATCTTCTGATTCACCCTCCAGACTTCATCTTCTCCTTCTCCTTCTTCTGCTTCTTCCGATTCACCCTCCAGACTTCACCTTCTCCTTCTCCTTCTTCTGCTTCTTCTGATTCACCCTCCAGACTTCACCTTCTCCTTCTCCTTCTTCTACTTCTTCTGATTCACCCTCAAGACTTCACCTTCTCCTTCTCCTTCTTCTACTTCTTCTGATTCACCCTCCAGACTTCACCTTCACCTTCTCTTTCTTCTGCTTCTTCTGATTCACCCTCCAGACTTCACCTTCTCCTTCTCCTTCTTCTACTTCTTCTGCTTCACCCTCCAGACTTCACCTTCTCCTTCTCCTTCTTCTACTTCTTCTGATTCACCCTCCAGACTTCACCTTCTCCTTCTCCTTCTTCTGCTTCTTCTGATTCACCCTCCAGACTTCACCTTCTCCTTCTCCTTATTCTGCTTCTTCTGATTCACCCTCCAGACTTCACCTTCTCCTTCTCCTTCTTCTGCTTCTTCTGATTCACCCTCCAGACTTCACCTTCTCCTTCTCCTTCTTCTGCTTCTTCTGATTCACCCTCCAGACTTCACCTTCTCCTTCTCCTTCTTCTGCTTCTTCTGATTCACCCTCCAGACTTCACCTTCTCCTTCTCCTTCTTCTACTCCTTCTGATTCACCCTCCAGACTTCACCTTCTCCTTCTCCTTCTTCTGCTGCTTCTGATTCACCCTCCAGACTTCACCTTCTCCTTCTCCTTATTCTACTTCTTCTGATTCACCCTCCAGACTTCACCTTCTCCTTCTCCTTCTTCTGCTTCTTCTGATTCACCCTGCAGACTTCACCTTCTCCTTCTCCTTCTTCTGCTTCTTCTGATTCACCCTCCAGACATCACCTTCTCCTTCTCCTTCTTCTACTTCTTCTGATTCACCCTCCAGACTTCACCTTCTCCTTCTCCTTCTTCTGCTTCTTCTGATTCACCCTCCAGACTTCACCTTCTCCTTCTCCTTCGTCTACTTCTTCTGATTCACCCTCCAGACTACACCTTCTCCTTCTCCTTCTTCTACTTCTTCTGATTCACCCTCCAGACTTCACCTTCTCCTTCTCCTTCTTCTGCTTCTTCTGATTCACTCTCCAGACTTCACCTTCTCCTGCTCCTTCTTCTACTTCTTGTGATTCACCCTCCAGACTTCACCTTCTCCTTCTCCTTCTTCTACTTCTTCCGATTCACCCTCCAGACTTCATCTTCTCCTTCTCCTTCTTCTACTTCTTCTGCTTCTCCCGCCAGACTTCACCTTCTCCTTCTCCTTCTTCTGCTTCTTCTGATTCACCCTCCAGACTTCACCTTCTCCTTCTCCTTCTTCTACTTCTTCTGATTCACCCTCCAGACTTCAGCTTCTCCTTCTCCTTCTTCTACTTCTTCTGATTCACCCTCCAGACTTCACCTTCTCCTTCTCCTTCTTCTACTTCTTCTGATTCACCCTCCTGACTTCACGTTCTCCTTCATCTTCTTCTGCTTCTTCTGCTTCACCCTCCAGACTTCACCTTCTCCTTCTCCTTCTTCTGCTTCTTCTGCTTCACCCTCCAGACTTTACCTTCTCCTTCTCCTTCTTCTGCTTCTTCTGCTTCACCCTCCTGACTTCACCTTCTCCTTCTCCTTCTTCTACTTCTTCTAATTCACCCTCCAGACTTCACCTTCTCCTTCTCCTTCTTCTGCTTCTTCTGCTTCACCCTCCAGACTTCACCTTCTCCTTCCCCTTCTTCTGCTTCTTCTGCTTCGCCCTCCAGACTTCACCTTCTCCTTCTCCTTCTTCTGCTTCTTCTGCTTCACCCTCCAGACTTCACCTTCTCCTTCTCCTTCTTCTGCTTCTTCTGCTTCACTCTCCTGACTTCACCTTCTCCTTCTCCTTCTTCTACTTCTTCTGATTCACCCTCCAGACTTCACCTTCTCCTTCTCCTTCTTCTGCTTCTTCTGCTTCACCCTCCAGACTTCACCTTCTCCTTCTCCTTCTTCTGCTTCTTCTGCTTCACCCTCCTGACTTCACCTTCTCCTTCTCCTTCTTCTACTTCTTCTGCTTCACCCCCTGACTTCACCTGCTCCTTCTCCTTCTTCTGCTTCTTCTGATTCACCATCCTAACATTACCTTCTCCTGCTCCTTCTTCTGCTTCTTCTGATTCACCCTCCTGACTTCACCTTCTCCTTCTCCTTCTTCTGCTTCTTCTAATTCACCCTCCAGACTTCACCTTCTCCTTTTCCTTCTTCTGCTTCTTCTGATTCACCCTCCAGACTTCACCTTCTCCTTCTCCTTCTTCTGCTTCTTCTGATTCACCCTCCTAACTTCACCTTCTCCTTCTCCTTCTTCTGATTCACCCTCCTGACTTCACCTTCTCCTTCTCCTTCTTCTGCTTCTTCTGATTCACCCTCCAGACTTCACCTTCTCCTTCTCCTTCTTCTGCTTCTTCTGATTCACCCTCCAGACTTCACCTTCTCCTTCTCCTTCTTCTGCTTCTTCTGATTCACCCTCCAGACCTCACCTTCTCCTTCTCCTTCTTCTACTTCTTCTGATTCACCCTCCAGACTTCATCTTCTCCTTCTCCTTCTTCTACTTCTTCTGATTCATCCTCCAGACTTCACCTTCTCCTTCTTCTACTTCTTCTGATTCACCCTCCAGTCTTCACCTTCTTCTTCTCCTTCTTCTGCTTCTTCTGCTTCACCCTCCAGACTTCACTGTCTCCTTCTCTTTCTTGTGCTTCTTCTGATTCACCCTCCAGACTTCACCTTCTCCTTCTCCTTATAATGCTTCTTCTGATTCACCCTCCAGACTTAACCTTCTCCTCCTCCTTCTTCTGCTTCTTCTGATTCACCCTCCAGCCTTCACCTTCTCCTTCTCCTTCTTCTGCTTCTTCTGATTCACCCTCCAGACTTCACCTTCTCCTTCTCCTTCTTCTGCTTCTTCTGATTCACCCTCCAGACCTCACCTTCTCCTTCTCCTTCTTCTACTTCTTCTGATTCACCCTCCAGACTTCATCTTCTCCTTCTCCTTCCTCTACTTCTTCTGATTCATCCTCCAGACTTCACCTTCTCCTTCTCCTTCTTCTACTTCTTCTGATTCACCCTCCAGTCTTCACCTTCTCCTTCTTCTGTTTCTTCTGCTTCACCCTCCAGACTTCACTTTCTCCTTCTCTTTCTTCTGCTTCTTCTGATTCACCCTCCAGACTTCACCTTCTCCTTCTCCTTATAATGCTTCTTCTGATTCACCCTCCAGACTTCACCTTCTCCTCCTCCTTCTTCTGCTTCTTCTGATTCACCCTCCAGACTTCACCTTCTCCTTCTCCTTCTTCTGCATCTTCTGATTCACCCTCCAGACTTCACCTTCTCCTTCTCCTTCTTCTACTTCTTCTGATTCACCCTCCAGACTTCATCTTCTCCTTCTCCTTCTTCTGCTTCTTCCGATTCACCCTCCAGACTTCACCTTCTCCTTCTCCTTCTTCTGCTTCTTCTGATTCACCCTCCAGACTTCACCTTCTCCTTCTCCTTCTTCTACTTCTTCTGATTCACCCTCCAGACTTCACCTTCTCCTTCTCCTTCTTCTAATTCTTCTGATTCACCCTCCAGACTTCACCTTCTCCTTCTCCTTCTTCTGCTTCTTCTGATTCACCCTCCAGACTTCAACTTCTCCTTCTCCTTCTTCTGCTTCTTCTGATTCACCCTCCAGACTTCACCTTCTCCTTCTCCTTCTTCTGCTTCTTCTGATTCACCCTTCAGACTTCACCTTCTCCTTCTCCTTCTTCTGCTTCTTCTGATTCACCCTCCAGACCTCACCTTCTCCTTCTCCTTCATCTACTTCTTCTGATTCACCCTCCAGACTTCACCTTCTCCTTCTCCTTCTTCTACTTCTTCTGATTCACCCTCCAGTCTTCACCTTCTCCTTCTCCTTCTTCTGTTTCTTCTGCTTCACCCTCCAGACTTCACTTTCTCCTTCTCTTTCTTCTGCTTCTTCTGATTCACCCTCCAGACTTCACCTTCTCCTTCTCCTTATAATGCTTCTTCTGATTCACCCTCCAGACTTCACCTTCTCCTCCTCCTTCTTCTGCTTCTTCTGATTCACCCTCCAGACTTCACCTTCTCCTTCTCCTTCTTCTGCATCTTCTGATTCACCCTCCAGACTTCACCTTCTCCTTCTCCTTCTTCTACTTCTTCTGATTCACCCTCCAGACTTCATCTTCTCCTTCTCCTTCTTCTGCTTCTTCCGATTCACCCTCCAGACTTCACCTTCTCCTTCTCCTTCTTCTGCTTCTTCTGATTCACCCTCCAGACTTCACCTTCTCCTTCTCCTTCTTCTACTTCTTCTGATTCACCCTCCAGACTTCACCTTCTCCTTCTCCTTCTTCTAATTCTTCTGATTCACCCTCCAGACTTCACCTTCTCCTTCTCCTTCTTCTGCTTCTTCTGATTCACCCTCCAGACTTCAACTTCTCCTTCTCCTTCTTCTGCTTCTTCTGATTCACCCTCCAGACTTCACCTTCTCCTTCTCCTTCTTCTGCTTCTTCTGATTCACCCTTCAGACTTCACCTTCTCCTTCTCCTTCTTCTGCTTCTTCTGATTCACCCTCCAGACCTCACCTTCTCCTTCTCCTTCATCTACTTCTTCTGATTCACCCTCCAGACTTCATCTTCTCCTTCTCCTTCTTCTGCTTCTTCTGATTCACCCTCCAGACTTCACCTTCTCCTTCTCCTTCTTCTGCTTCTTCTGTTTCACCCTCCAGACTTCACCTTCTCCTTCTCCTTCTTCTACTTCTTCTGCTTCACCACCCTGACTTCACCTTCTCCTTCTCCTTCTTCTGCTTCTTCTGATTCACCCTCTTAACTTCACCTTCTCCTTCTCCTTCTTCTGCTTCTTCTGATTCACCCTCCTGACTTCACCTTCTCCTTCTCCTTCTTCTGCTTCTTCTGATTCACCCTCCAGACTTCACCTTCTCCTTCTCCTTCTTCTCATTCTTCTGATTCACCCTCCAGACTTCACCTTCTCCTACTCCTTCTTCGACTTCTTCTGATTCACCCTCCAGACTTCACCTTCTCCTTCTCCTTCTTCTACTTCTTCTGATTCACCCTCCAGTCTTCACCTTCTCCTTCTCCTTCTTCTGCTTCTTCTGCTTCACCCTCCAGACTTCACCTTCTCCTTCTCTTTCTTCAGCTTCTTCTGATTCACCCTCCAGACTTCACCTTCTCCTTCTCCTTCTTCTGATTCTTCTGATTCACTCTCCAGACTTCACCTTCTCCTTCTCCTTCTTCTGCTTCTTCTGATTCACCCTCCTGACTTCACCTTCTGCTTCTCCTTCTTCTACCTCTTCTGATTCACCCTCCTGACTTCACCTTCTCCTTCTCCTTCTTCTGATTCACCCTCCAGACTTCACCTTCTCCTTCTCCTTCTTCTGCTTCTTCTGATTCACCCTCCAGACTTCACCTTCTCCTTCTCCTTCGTCTACTTCTTCTGATTCACCCTCCAGACTACACCTTCTCCTTCTCCTTCTTCTACTTCTTCTGATTCACCCTCCAGACTTCACCTTCTCCTTCTCCTTCTTCTGCTTCTTCTGATTCACCCTCCAGACTTCACCTTCGCCTGCTCCTTCTTCTACTTCTTGTGATTCACCCTCCAGACTTCACCTTCTCCTTCTCCTTCTTCTACTTCTTCTGATTCACCCTCCAGACTTCACCTTCTCCTTCTCCTTCTTCTACTTCTTCTGCTTCTCCCTCCAGACTTCACCTTCTCCTTCTCCTTCTTCTGCTTCTTCTGATTCACCCTCCAGACTTCACCTTCTCCTTCTCCTTCTTCTACTTCTTCTGATTCACCCTCCAGACTTCAGCTTCTCCTTCTCCTTCTTCTACTTCTTCTGATTCACCCTCCAGACTTCACCTTCTCCTTCTCCTTCTTCTACTTCTTCTGATTCACCCTCCTGACTTCACGTTCTCCTTCTCCTTCTTCTGCTTCTTCTGCTTCACCCTCCAGACTTCACCTTCTCCTTCTCCTTCTTCTGCTTCTTCTGCTTCACCCTCCAGACTTTACCTTCTCCTTCTCCTTCATCTACTTCTTCTGATTCACCCTCCAGACTTCATCTTCTCCTTCTCCTTCTTCTGATTCACCCTCCAGACTTCACCTTCTCCTTCTCCTTCTTCTGCTTCTTCTGCTTCACCCTCCAGACTTCACCTTCTCCTTCTCCTTCTTCTGCTTCTTCTGATTCACCCTCCAGACCTCACCGTCTCCTTCTCCTTCATCTACTTCTTCTGATTCACCCTCCAGACTTCATCTTCTCCTTCTCCTTCTTCTGCTTCTTCTGATTCACCCTCCAGACTTCACCTTCTCCTTCTCCTTCTTCTGCTTCTTCTGATTCACCCTCCAGACTTCACCTTCTCCTTCTCCTTCTTCTACTTCTTCTGCTTCACCACCCTGACTTCACCTTCTCCTTCTCCTTCTTCTGCTTCTTCTGATTCACCCTCCTAACTTCACCTTCTCCTTCTCCTTCTTCTGCTTCTTCTGATTCACCCTCCTGACTTCACCTTCTCCTTCTCCTTCTTCTGCTTCTTCTGATTCACCCTCCAGACTTCACCTTCTCCTTCTCCTTCTTCTCATTCTTCTGATTCACCCTCCAGACTTCACCTTCTCCTACTCCTTCTTCGACTTCTTCTGATTCACCCTCCAGACTTCACCTTCTCCTTCTCCTTCGTCTACTTCTTCTGATTCACCCTCCAGACTACACCTTCTCCTTGTCCTTCTTCTACTTCTTCTGATTCACCCTCCAGACTTCACCTTCTCCTTCTCCTTCTTCTGCTTCTTCTGATTCACCCTCCAGACTTCACCTTCTCCTGCTCCTTCTTCTACTTCTTGTGATTCACCCTCCAGACTTCACCTTATCCTTCTCCTTCTTCTACTTCTTCTGATTCACCCTCCAGACTTCACCTTCTCCTTCTCCTTCTTCTACTTCTTCTGCTTCTCCCTCCAGACTTCACCTTCTCCTTCTCCTTCTTCTGCTTCTTCTGATTCACCCTCCAGACTTCACCTTCTCCTTCTCCTTCTTCTACTTCTTCTGATTCACCCTCCAGACTTCAGCTTCTCCTTCTCCTTCTTCTACTTCTTCTGATTCACCCTCCAGACTTCACCTTCTCCTTCTCCTTCTTCTACTTCTTCTGATTCACCCTCCTGGCTTCACGTTCTCCTTCTCCTTCTTCTGCTTCTTCTGCTTCACCCTCCAGACTTCACCTTCTCCTTCTCCTTCTTCTGCTTCTTCTGCTTCACCCTCCAGACTTTACCTTCTCCTTCTCCTTCATCTACTTCTTCTGATTCACCCTCCAGACTTCATCTTCTCCTTCTCCTTCTTCTGCTTCTTCTGATTCACCCTCCAGACTTCACGTTCTCCTTCTCCTTCTTCTGCTTCTTCTGCTTCACCCTCCAGACTTCAACTTCTCCTTCTCCTTCTTCTGCTTCTTCTGATTCACCCTCCAGACCTCACCTTCTCCTTCTCCTTCATCTACTTCTTCTGTTTCACCCTCCAGACTTCATCTTCTCCTTCTCCTTCTTCTGCTTCTTCTGATTCACCCTCCAGACTTCACCTTCTCCTTCTCCTTCTTCTGCTTCTTCTGATTCACCCTCCAGACTTCACCTTCTCCTTCTCCTTCTTCTACTTCTTCTGCTTCACCACCCTGACTTCACCTTCTCCTTCTCCTTCTTCTGCTTCTTCTGATTCACCCTCCTAACTTCACCTTCTCCTTCTCCTTCTTCTGCTTCTTCTGATTCACCCTCCTGACTTCACCTTCTCCTTCTCCTTCTTCTGCTTCTTCTGATTCACCCTCCAGACTTCACCTTCTCCTTCTCCTTCTTCTCATTCTTCTGATTCACCCTCCAGACTTCACCTTCTCCTACTCCTTCTTCGACTTCTTCTGATTCACCCTCCAGACTTCACCTTCTCCTTCTCCTTCTTCTACTTCTTCTGATTCACCCTCCAGTCTTCACCTTCTCCTTCTCCTTCTTCTGCTTCTTCTGCTTCACCCTCCAGACTTCACCTTCTCCTTCTCTTTCTTCAGCTTCTTCTGATTCACCCTCCAGACTTCACCTTCTCCTTCTCCTTCTTCTGATTCTTCTGATTCACTCTCCAGACTTCACCTTCTCCTTCTCCTTCTTCTGCTTCTTCTGATTCACCCTCCTGACTTCACCTTCTCCTTCTCCTTCTTCTACCTCTTCTGATTCACCCTCCTGACTTCACCTTCTCCTTCTCCTTCTTCTACTTCTTCTGATTCACCCTCCAGACTTCACCTTCTCCTTCTCCTTCTTCTGCTTCTTCTGATTCACCCTCCAGACTTCACCTTCTCCTTCTCCTTCGTCTACTTCTTCTGATTCACCCTCCAGACTACACCTTCTCCTTCTCCTTCTTCTACTTCTTCTGATTCACCCTCCAGACTTCACCTTCTCCTTCTCCTTCTTCTGCTTCTTCTGATTCACCCTCCAGACTTCACCTTCTCCTGCTCCTTCTTCTACTTCTTGTGATTCACCCTCCAGACTTCACCTTCTCCTTCTCCTTCTTCTACTTCTTCTGATTCACCCTCCAGACTTCACCTTCTCCTTCTCCTTCTTCTACTTCTTCTGCTTCTCCCTCCAGACTTCACCTTCTCCTTCTCCTTCTTCTGCTTCTTCTGATTCACCCTCCAGACTTCACCTTCTCCTTCTCCTTCTTCTACTTCTTCTGATTCACCCTCCAGACTTCAGCTTCTCCTTCTCCTTCTTCTACTTCTTCTGATTCACCCTCCAGACTTCACCTTCTCCTTCTCCTTCTTCTACTTCTTCTGATTCACCCTCCTGACTTCACGTTCTCCTTCTCCTTCTTCTGCTTCTTCTGCTTCACCCTCCAGACTTCACCTTCTCCTTCTCCTTCTTCTGCTTCTTCTGCTTCACCCTCCAGACTTTACCTTCTCCTTCTCCTTCTTCTGCTTCTTCTGCTTCACCTTCCTGACTTCACCTTCTCCTTCTCCTTCTTCTACTTCTTCTGATTCACCCTCCAGACTTCACCTTCTCCTTCTCCTTCTTCTGCTTCTTCTGCTTCACCCTCCAGACTTCACCTTCTCCTTCCCCTTCTTCTGCTTCTTCTGCTTCGCCCTCCAGACTTCACCTTCTCCTTCTCCTTCTTCTGCTTCTTCTGCTTCACCCTCCAGACTTCACCTTCTCCTTCTCCTTCTTCTGCTTCTTCTGCTTCACTCTCCTGACTTCACCTTCTCCTTCTCCTTCTTCTACTTCTTCTGATTCACCCTCCAGACTTCACCTTCTCCTTCTCCTTCTTCTGCTTCTTCTGATTCACCCTCCAGACTTCACCTTCTCCTTCTCCTTCGTCTACTTCTTCTGATTCACCCTCCAGACTACACCTTCTCCTTCTCCTTCTTCTACTTCTTCTGATTCACCCTCCAGACTTCACCTTCTCCTTCTCCTTCTTCTGCTTCTTCTGATTCACCCTCCAGACTTCACCTTCTGCTGCTCCTTCTTCTACTTCTTGTGATTCACCCTCCAGACTTCACCTTCTCCTTCTCCTTCTTCTACTTCTTCTGATTCACCCTCCAGACTTCACCTTCTCCTTCTCCTTCTTCTACTTCTTCTGCTTCTCCCTCCAGACTTCACCTTCTCCTTCTCCTTCTTCTGCTTCTTCTGATTCACCCTCCAGACTTCACCTTCTCCTTCTCCTTCTTCTACTTCTTCTGATTCACCCTCCAGACTTCAGCTTCTCCTTCTCCTTCTTCTACTTCTTCTGATTCACCCTCCAGACTTCACCTTCTCCTTCTCCTTCTTCTACTTCTTCTGATTCACCCTCCTGACTTCACGTTCTCTTTCTCCTTCTTCTGCTTCTTCTGCTTCACCCTCCAGACTTCACCTTCTCCTTCTCCTTCTTCTGCTTCTTCTGCTTCACTCTCCTGACTTCACCTTCTCCTTCTCCTTCTTCTACTTCTTCTGATTCACCCTCCAGACTTCACCTTCTCCTTCTCCTTCTTCTGCTTCTTCTGATTCACCCTCCAGACTTCACCTTCTCCTTCTCCTTCGTCTACTTCTTCTGATTCACCCTCCAGACTACACCTTCTCCTTCTCCTTCTTCTACTTCTTCTGATTCACCCTCCAGACTTCACCTTCTCCTTCTCCTTCTTCTGCTTCTTCTGATTCACCCTCCAGACTTCACCTTCTGCTGCTCCTTCTTCTACTTCTTGTGATTCACCCTCCAGACTTCACCTTCTCCTTCTCCTTCTTCTACTTCTTCTGATTCACCCTCCAGACTTCACCTTCTCCTTCTCCTTCTTCTACTTCTTCTGCTTCTCCCTCCAGACTTCACCTTCTCCTTCTCCTTCTTCTGCTTCTTCTGATTCACCCTCCAGACTTCACCTTCTCCTTCTCCTTCTTCTGCTTCTTCTGCTTCACTCTCCTGACTTCACCTTCTCCTTCTCCTTCTTCTACTTCTTCTGATTCACCCTCCAGACTTCACCTTCTCCTTCTCCTTCTTCTGCTTCTTCTGATTCACCCTCCAGACTTCACCTTCTCCTTCTCCTTCGTCTACTTCTTCTGATTCACCCTCCAGACTACACCTTCTCCTTCTCCTTCTTCTACTTCTTCTGATTCACCCTCCAGACTTCACCTTCTCCTTCTCCTTCTTCTGCTTCTTCTGATTCACCCTCCAGACTTCACCTTCTGCTGCTCCTTCTTCTACTTCTTGTGATTCACCCTCCAGACTTCACCTTCTCCTTCTCCTTCTTCTACTTCTTCTGATTCACCCTCCAGACTTCACCTTCTCCTTCTCCTTCTTCTACTTCTTCTGCTTCTCCCTCCAGACTTCACCTTCTCCTTCTCCTTCTTCTGCTTCTTCTGATTCACCCTCCAGACTTCACCTTCTCCTTCTCCTTCTTCTACTTCTTCTGATTCACCCTCCAGACTTCAGCTTCTCCTTCTCCTTCTTCTACTTCTTCTGATTCACCCTCCAGACTTCACCTTCTCCTTCTCCTTCTTCTACTTCTTCTGATTCACCCTCCTGACTTCACGTTCTCTTTCTCCTTCTTCTGCTTCTTCTGCTTCACCCTCCAGACTTCACCTTCTCCTTCTCCTTCTTCTGCTTCTTCTGCTTCACCCTCCAGACTTTACCTTCTCCTTCTCCTTCTTCTGCTTCTTCTGCTTCACCCTCCTGACTTCACCTTCTCCTTCTCCTTCTTCTACTTCTTCTGATTCACCCTCCAGACTTCACCTTCTCCATCTCCTTCTTCTGCTTCTTCTGCTTCACCCTCCAGACTTCACCTTCTCCTTCCCCTTCTTCTGCTTCTTCTGCTTCGCCCTCCAGACTTCACCTTCTCCTTCTCCTTCTTCTGCTTCTTCTGCTTCACCCTCCAGACTTCACCTTCTCCTTCTCCTTCTTCTGCTTCTTCTGCTTCACTCTCCTGACTTCACCTTCTCCTTCTCCTTCTTCTACTTCTTCTGATTCACCCTCCAGACTTCACCTTCTCCTTCTCCTTCTTCTGCTTCTTCTGCTTCACCCTCCAGACTTCACCTTCTCCTTCTCCTTCTTCTGCTTCTTCTGCTTCACCCTCCTGACTTCACCTTCTCCTTCTCCTTCTTCTACTTCTTCTGCTTCACCCCCTGACTTCACCTGCTCCTTCTCCTTCTTCTGCTTCTTCTGATTCACCCTCCTAACTTTACCTTCTCCTGCTCCTTCTTCTGCTTCTTCTGATTCACCCTCCTGACTTCACCTTCTCCTTCTCCTTCTTCTGCTTCTTCTAATTCACCCTCCAGACTTCACCTTCTCCTTTTCCTTCTTCTGCTTCTTCTGATTCACCCTCCAGACTTCACCTTCTCCTTCTCCTTCTTCTGCTTCTTCTGATTCACCCTCCTAACTTCACCTTCTCCTTCTCCTTCTTCTGCTTCTTCTGATTCACCCTCCAGACTTCACCTTCTCCTTCTCCTTCTTCTCATTCTTCTGATTCACCCTCCAGACTTCACCTTCTCCTACTCCTTCTTCGACTTCTTCTGATTCACCCTCCAGACTTCACCTTCTCCTTCTCCTTCGTCTACTTCTTCTGATTCACCCTCCAGACTACACCTTCTCCTTGTCCTTCTTCTACTTCTTCTGATTCACCCTCCAGACTTCACCTTCTCCTTCTCCTTCTTCTGCTTCTTCTGATTCACCCTCCAGACTTCACCTTCTCCTGCTCCTTCTTCTACTTCTTGTGATTCACCCTCCAGACTTCACCTTATCCTTCTCCTTCTTCTACTTCTTCTGATTCACCCTCCAGACTTCACCTTCTCCTTCTCCTTCTTCTACTTCTTCTGCTTCTCCCTCCAGACTTCACCTTCTCCTTCTCCTTCTTCTGCTTCTTCTGATTCACCCTCCAGACTTCACCTTCTCCTTCTCCTTCTTCTACTTCTTCTGATTCACCCTCCAGACTTCAGCTTCTCCTTCTCCTTCTTCTACTTCTTCTGATTCACCCTCCAGACTTCACCTTCTCCTTCTCCTTCTTCTACTTCTTCTGATTCACCCTCCTGGCTTCACGTTCTCCTTCTCCTTCTTCTGCTTCTTCTGCTTCACCCTCCAGACTTCACCTTCTCCTTCTCCTTCTTCTGCTTCTTCTGCTTCACCCTCCAGACTTTACCTTCTCCTTCTCCTTCATCTACTTCTTCTGATTCACCCTCCAGACTTCATCTTCTCCTTCTCCTTCTTCTGCTTCTTCTGATTCACCCTCCAGACTTCACGTTCTCCTTCTCCTTCTTCTGCTTCTTCTGCTTCACCCTCCAGACTTCAACTTCTCCTTCTCCTTCTTCTGCTTCTTCTGATTCACCCTCCAGACCTCACCTTCTCCTTCTCCTTCATCTACTTCTTCTGTTTCACCCTCCAGACTTCATCTTCTCCTTCTCCTTCTTCTGCTTCTTCTGATTCACCCTCCAGACTTCACCTTCTCCTTCTCCTTCTTCTGCTTCTTCTGATTCACCCTCCAGACTTCACCTTCTCCTTCTCCTTCTTCTACTTCTTCTGCTTCACCACCCTGACTTCACCTTCTCCTTCTCCTTCTTCTGCTTCTTCTGATTCACCCTCCTAACTTCACCTTCTCCTTCTCCTTCTTCTGCTTCTTCTGATTCACCCTCCTGACTTCACCTTCTCCTTCTCCTTCTTCTGCTTCTTCTGATTCACCCTCCAGACTTCACCTTCTCCTTCTCCTTCTTCTCATTCTTCTGATTCACCCTCCAGACTTCACCTTCTCCTACTCCTTCTTCGACTTCTTCTGATTCACCCTCCAGACTTCACCTTCTCCTTCTCCTTCTTCTACTTCTTCTGATTCACCCTCCAGTCTTCACCTTCTCCTTCTCCTTCTTCTGCTTCTTCTGCTTCACCCTCCAGACTTCACCTTCTCCTTCTCTTTCTTCAGCTTCTTCTGATTCACCCTCCAGACTTCACCTTCTCCTTCTCCTTCTTCTGATTCTTCTGATTCACTCTCCAGACTTCACCTTCTCCTTCTCCTTCTTCTGCTTCTTCTGATTCACCCTCCTGACTTCACCTTCTCCTTCTCCTTCTTCTACCTCTTCTGATTCACCCTCCTGACTTCACCTTCTCCTTCTCCTTCTTCTACTTCTTCTGATTCACCCTCCAGACTTCACCTTCTCCTTCTCCTTCTTCTGCTTCTTCTGATTCACCCTCCAGACTTCACCTTCTCCTTCTCCTTCGTCTACTTCTTCTGATTCACCCTCCAGACTACACCTTCTCCTTCTCCTTCTTCTACTTCTTCTGATTCACCCTCCAGACTTCACCTTCTCCTTCTCCTTCTTCTGCTTCTTCTGATTCACCCTCCAGACTTCACCTTCTCCTGCTCCTTCTTCTACTTCTTGTGATTCACCCTCCAGACTTCACCTTCTCCTTCTCCTTCTTCTACTTCTTCTGATTCACCCTCCAGACTTCACCTTCTCCTTCTCCTTCTTCTACTTCTTCTGCTTCTCCCTCCAGACTTCACCTTCTCCTTCTCCTTCTTCTGCTTCTTCTGATTCACCCTCCAGACTTCACCTTCTCCTTCTCCTTCTTCTACTTCTTCTGATTCACCCTCCAGACTTCAGCTTCTCCTTCTCCTTCTTCTACTTCTTCTGATTCACCCTCCAGACTTCACCTTCTCCTTCTCCTTCTTCTACTTCTTCTGATTCACCCTCCTGACTTCACGTTCTCCTTCTCCTTCTTCTGCTTCTTCTGCTTCACCCTCCAGACTTCACCTTCTCCTTCTCCTTCTTCTGCTTCTTCTGCTTCACCCTCCAGACTTTACCTTCTCCTTCTCCTTCTTCTGCTTCTTCTGCTTCACCTTCCTGACTTCACCTTCTCCTTCTCCTTCTTCTACTTCTTCTGATTCACCCTCCAGACTTCACCTTCTCCTTCTCCTTCTTCTGCTTCTTCTGCTTCACCCTCCAGACTTCACCTTCTCCTTCCCCTTCTTCTGCTTCTTCTGCTTCGCCCTCCAGACTTCACCTTCTCCTTCTCCTTCTTCTGCTTCTTCTGCTTCACTCTCCTGACTTCACCTTCTCCTTCTCCTTCTTCTACTTCTTCTGATTCACCCTCCAGACTTCACCTTCTCCTTCTCCTTCTTCTGCTTCTTCTGATTCACCCTCCAGACTTCACCTTCTCCTTCTCCTTCGTCTACTTCTTCTGATTCACCCTCCAGACTACACCTTCTCCTTCTCCTTCTTCTACTTCTTCTGATTCACCCTCCAGACTTCACCTTCTCCTTCTCCTTCTTCTGCTTCTTCTGATTCACCCTCCAGACTTCACCTTCTGCTGCTCCTTCTTCTACTTCTTGTGATTCACCCTCCAGACTTCACCTTCTCCTTCTCCTTCTTCTACTTCTTCTGATTCACCCTCCAGACTTCACCTTCTCCTTCTCCTTCTTCTACTTCTTCTGCTTCTCCCTCCAGACTTCACCTTCTCCTTCTCCTTCTTCTGCTTCTTCTGATTCACCCTCCAGACTTCACCTTCTCCTTCTCCTTCTTCTACTTCTTCTGATTCACCCTCCAGACTTCAGCTTCTCCTTCTCCTTCTTCTACTTCTTCTGATTCACCCTCCAGACTTCACCTTCTCCTTCTCCTTCTTCTACTTCTTCTGATTCACCCTCCTGACTTCACGTTCTCTTTCTCCTTCTTCTGCTTCTTCTGCTTCACCCTCCAGACTTCACCTTCTCCTTCTCCTTCTTCTGCTTCTTCTGCTTCACCCTCCAGACTTTACCTTCTCCTTCTCCTTCTTCTGCTTCTTCTGCTTCACCCTCCTGACTTCACCTTCTCCTTCTCCTTCTTCTACTTCTTCTGATTCACCCTCCAGACTTCACCTTCTCCATCTCCTTCTTCTGCTTCTTCTGCTTCACCCTCCAGACTTCACCTTCTCCTTCCCCTTCTTCTGCTTCTTCTGCTTCGCCCTCCAGACTTCACCTTCTCCTTCTCCTTCTTCTGCTTCTTCTGCTTCACCCTCCAGACTTCACCTTCTCCTTCTCCTTCTTCTGCTTCTTCTGCTTCACTCTCCTGACTTCACCTTCTCCTTCTCCTTCTTCTACTTCTTCTGATTCACCCTCCAGACTTCACCTTCTCCTTCTCCTTCTTCTGCTTCTTCTGCTTCACCCTCCAGACTTCACCTTCTCCTTCTCCTTCTTCTGCTTCTTCTGCTTCACCCTCCTGACTTCACCTTCTCCTTCTCCTTCTTCTACTTCTTCTGCTTCACCCCCTGACTTCACCTGCTCCTTCTCCTTCTTCTGCTTCTTCTGATTCACCCTCCTAACTTTACCTTCTCCTGCTCCTTCTTCTGCTTCTTCTGATTCACCCTCCTGACTTCACCTTCTCCTTCTCCTTCTTCTGCTTCTTCTAATTCACCCTCCAGACTTCACCTTCTCCTTTTCCTTCTTCTGCTTCTTCTGATTCACCCTCCAGACTTCACCTTCTCCTTCTCCTTCTTCTGCTTCTTCTGATTCACCCTCCTAACTTCACCTTCTCCTTCTCCTTCTTCTGCTTCTTCTGATTCACCCTCCTGACTTCACCTTCTCCTTCTCCTTCTTCTGCTTCTTCTGCTTCACCCTCCAGACTTCACCTTCGCCTTCTCTTTCTTCAGCTTCTTCTGCTTCTCCCTCCAGACTTCACCTTCTCCTTCTCCTTCTTCTGCTTCTTCTGATTCATCCTCCAGACTTCACCTTCTCCTTCTCCTTCTTCTACTTCTTCTGATTCACCCTCCAGACTTCAGCTTCTCCTTCTCCTTCTTCTACTTCTTCTGATTCACCCTCCAGACTTCACCTTCTCCTTCTCCTTCTTCTGCTTCTTCTGCTTCCCCCCCCAGACTTTACCTTCTCCTTCTCCTTCATCTACTTCTTCTGATTCACCCTCCAGACTTCATCTTCTCCTTCTCCTTCTTCTGCTTCTTCTGATTCACCCTCCAGACTTCACGTTCTCCTTCTCCTTCTTCTGCTTCTTCTGCTTCACCCTCCAGACTTCACCTTCTCCTTCTCCTTCTTCTGCTTCTTCTGATTCACCCTCCAGACCTCACCTTCTCCTTCTCCTTCATCTACTTCTTCTGATTCACCCTCCAGACTTCATCTTCTCCTTCTCCTTCTTCTGCTTCTTCTGATTCACCCTCCAGACTTCACCTTCTCCTTCTCCTTCTTCTGCTTCTTCTGATTCACCCTCCTGACTTCACCTTCTCCTTCTCCTTCTTCTGCTTCTTCTGATTCACCCTCCAGACTTCACCTTCTCCTTCTCCTTCTTCTCATTCTTCTGATTCACCCTCCAGACTTCACCTTCTCCTACTCCTTCTTCGACTTCTTCTGATTCACCCTCCAGACTTCACCTTCTCCTTCTCCTTCTTCTACTTCTTCTGATTCACCCTCCAGTCTTCACCTTCTCCTTCTCCTTCTTCTGCTTCTTCTGCTTCACCCTCCAGACTTCACCTTCTCCTTCTCTTTCTTCTGATTCTTCTGATTCACTCTCCAGACTTCACCTTCTCCTTCTCCTTCTTCTGCTTCTTCTGATTCACCCTCCTGACTTCACCTTCTCCTTCTCCTTCTTCTACCTCTTCTGATTCACCCTCCTGACTTCACCTTCTCCTTCTCCTTCTTCTACTTCTTCTGATTCACCCTCCAGACTTCACCTTCTCCTTCTCCTTCTTCTGCTTCTTCTGATTCACCCTCCAGACTTCACCTTCTCCTTCTCCTTCGTCTACTTCTTCTGATTCACCCTCCAGACTACACCTTCTCCTTCTCCTTCTTCTACTTCTTCTGATTCACCCTCCAGACTTCACCTTCTCCTTCTCCTTCTTCAGCTTCTTCTGATTCACCCTCCAGACTTCACCTTCTCCTGCTCCTTCTTCTACTTCTTGTGATTCACCCTCCAGACTTCACCTTCTCCTTCTCCTTCTTCTACTTCTTCTGATTCACCCTCCAGACTTCACCTTCTCCTTCTCCTTCTTCTACTTCTTCTGCTTCTCCCTCCAGACTTCACCTTCTCCTTCTCCTTCTTCTGCTTCTTCTGATTCACCCTCCAGACTTCACCTTCTCCTTCTCCTTCTTCTACTTCTTCTGATTCACCCTCCAGACTTCAGCTTCTCCTTCTCCTTCTTCTACTTCTTCTGATTCACCCTCCAGACTTCACCTTCTCCTTCTCCTTCTTCTACTTCTTCTGATTCACCCTCCTGACTTCACGTTCTCCTTCTCCTTCTTCTGCTTCTTCTGCTTCACCCTCCAGACTTCACCTTCTCCTTCTCCTTCTTCTGCTTCTTCTGCTTCACCCTCCAGACTTTACCTTCTCCTTCTCCTTCTTCTGCTTCTTCTGCTTCACACTCCTGACTTCACCTTCTCCTTCTCCTTCTTCTACTTCTTCTGATTCTCCCTCCAGACTTCACCTTCTCCTTCTCCTTCTTCTGCTTCTTCTGCTTCACCCTCCAGACTTCACCTTCTCCTTCCCCTCCTTCTGCTTCTTCTGCTTCGCCCTCCAGACTTCACCTTCTCCTTCTCCTTCTTCTGCTTCTTCTGCTTCACCCTCCAGACTTCACCTTCTCCTTCTCCTTCTTCTGCTTCTTCTGCTTCACTCTCCTGACTTCACCTTCTCCTTCTCCTTCTTCTACTTCTTCTGATTCACCCTCCAGACTTCACCTTCTCCTTCTCCTTCTTCTGCTTCTTCTGATTCACCCTCCAGACTTCACCTTCTCCTTCTCCTTCGTCTACTTCTTCTGATTCACCCTCCAGACTACACCTTCTCCTTCTCCTTCTTCTACTTCTTCTGATTCACCCTCCAGACTTCACCTTCTCCTTCTCCTTCTTCTGCTTCTTCTGATTCACCCTCCAGACTTCACCTTCTCCTGCTCCTTCTTCTACTTCTTGTGATTCACCCTCCAGACTTCACCTTCTCCTTCTCCTTCTTCTACTTCTTCTGATTCACCCTCCAGACTTCACCTTCTCCTTCTCCTTCTTCTACTTCTTCTGCTTCTCCCTCCAGACTTCACCTTCTCCTTCTCCTTCTTCTGCTTCTTCTGATTCACCCTCCAGACTTCACCTTCTCCTTCTCCTTCTTCTACTTCTTCTGATTCACCCTCCAGACTTCAGCTTCTCCTTCTCCTTCTTCTACTTCTTCTGATTCACCCTCCAGACTTCACCTTCTCCTTCTCCTTCTTCTACTTCTTCTGATTCACCCTCCTGACTTCACGTTCTCTTTCTCCTTCTGCTGCTTCTTCTGCTTCACCCTCCAGACTTCACCTTCTCCTTCTCCTTCTTCTGCTTCTTCTGCTTCACCCTCCAGACTTTACCTTCTCCTTCTCCTTCTTCTGCTTCTTCTGCTTCACCCTCCTGACTTCACCTTCTCCTTCTCCTTCTTCTACTTCTTCTGATTCACCCTCCAGACTTCACCTTCTCCTTCTCCTTCTTCTGCTTCTTCTGCTTCACCCTCCAGACTTCACCTTCTCCTTCCCCTTCTTCTGCTTCTTCTGCTTCGCCCTCCAGTCTTCACCTTCTCCTTCTCCTTCTTCTGCTTCTTCTGCTTCACCCTCCAGACTTCACCTTCTCCTTCTCCTTCTTCTGCTTCTTCTGCTTCACTCTCCTGACTTCACCTTCTCCTTCTCCTTCTTCTACTTCTTCTGATTCACCCTCCAGACTTCACCTTCTCCTTCTCCTTCTTCTGCTTCTTCTGCTTCACCCTCCAGACTTCACCTTCTCCTTCTCCTTCTTCTGCTTCTTCTGCTTCACCCTCCTGACTTCACCTTCTCCTTCTCCTTCTTCTACTTCTTCTGCTTCACCCCCTGACTTCACCTGCTCCTTCTCCTTCTTCTGCTTCTTCTGATTCACCCTCCTAACTTTACCTTCTCCTGCTCCTTCTTCTGCTTCTTCTGATTCACCCTCCTGACTTCACCTTCTCCTTCTCCTTCTTCTGCTTCTTCTAATTCACCCTCCAGACTTCACCTTCTCCTTTTCCTTCTTCTGCTTCTTCTGATTCACCCTCCAGACTTCACCTTCTCCTTCTCCTTCTTCTGCTTCTTCTGATTCACCCTCCTAACTTCACCTTCTCCTTCTCCTTCTTCTGCTTCTTCTGATTCACCCTCCTGACTTCACCTTCTCCTTCTCCTTCTTCTGCTTCTTCTGATTCACCCTCCAGACTTCACCTTCTCCTTCTCCTTCTTCTGCTTCTTCTGATTCACCCTCCAGACTTCACCTTCTCCTTCTCCTTCTTCTGCTTCTTCCGATTCACCCTCCAGACCTCACCTTCTCCTTCTCCTTCTTCTACTTCTTCTGATTCACCCTCCAGACTTCATCTTCTCCTTCTCCTTCTTCTACTTCTTCTGATTCATCCTCCAGACTTCACCTTCTCCTTCTTCTTCTACTTCTTCTAATTCACCCTCCAGTCTTCACCTTCTCCTTCTCCTTCTTCTGTTTCTTCTGCTTCACCCTCCAGACTTCACTTTCTCCTTCTCTTTCTTCTGCTTCTTCTGATTCACCCTCCAGACTTCACCTTCTCCTTCTCCTTATAATGCTTCTTCTGATTCACCCTCCAGACTTCACCTTCTCCTCCTCCTTCTTCTGCTTCTTCTGATTCACCCTCCAGACTTCACCTTCTCCTTCTCCTTCTTCTGCTTCTTCTGATTCACCCTCCAGACTTCACCTTCTCCTTCTCCTTCTTCTGCTTCTTCTGATTCACCCTCCAGACCTCACCTTCTCCTTCTCCTTCTTCTACTTCTTCTGATTCACCCTCCAGACTTCATCTTCTCCTTCTCCTTCCTCTACTTCTTCTGATTCATCCTCCAGACTTCACCTTCTCCTTCTCCTTCTTCTACTTCTTCTGATTCACCCTCCAGTCTTCACCTTCTCCTTCTCCTTCTTCTGTTTCTTCTGCTTCACCCTCCAGACTTCACTTTCTCCTTCTCTTTCTTCTGCTTCTTCTGATTCACCCTCCAGACTTCACCTTCTCCTTCTCCTTATAATGCTTCTTCTGTTTCACCCTCCAGACTTCACCTTCTCCTCCTCCTTCTTCTGCTTCTTCTGATTCACCCTCCAGACTTCACCTTCTCCTTCTCCTTCTTCTGCATCTACTGATTCACCCTCCAGACTTCACCTTCTCCTTCTCCTTCTTCTACTTCTTCTGATTCACCCTCCAGACTTCATCTTCTCCTTCTCCTTCTTCTGCTTCTTCCGATTCACCCTCCAGACTTCACCTTCTCCTTCTCCTTCTTCTGCTTCTTCTGATTCACCCTCCAGACTTCACCTTCTCCTTCTCCTTCTTCTACTTCTTCTGATTCACCCTCCAGACTTCACCTTCTCCTTCTCCTTCTTCTACTTCTTCTGATTCACCCTCCAGACTTCACCTTCTCCTTCTCCTTCTTCTGCTTCTTCTGCTTCACCCTCCAGACTTCACCTTCTCCTTCTCCTTCTTCTGCTTCTTCTGCTTCACCCTCCTGACTTCACCTTCTCCTTCTCCTTCTTCTACTTCTTCTGCTTCACCCCCTGACTTCACCTGCTCCTTCTCCTTCTTCTGCTTCTTCTGATTCACCCTCCTAACTTTACCTTCTCCTGCTCCTTCTTCTGCTTCTTCTGATTCACCCTCCTGACTTCACCTTCTCCTTCTCCTTCTTCTGCTTCTTCTAATTCACCCTCCAGACTTCACCTTCTCCTTTTCCTTCTTCTGCTTCTTCTGATTCACCCTCCAGACTTCACCTTCTCCTTCTCCTTCTTCTGCTTCTTCTGATTCACCCTCCTAACTTCACCTTCTCCTTCTCCTTCTTCTGCTTCTTCTGATTCACCCTCCTGACTTCACCTTCTCCTTCTCCTTCTTCTGCTTCTTCTGATTCACCCTCCAGACTTCACCTTCTCCTTCTCCTTCTTCTGCTTCTTCTGATTCACCCTCCAGACTTCACCTTCTCCTTCTCCTTCTTCTGCTTCTTCCGATTCACCCTCCAGACCTCACCTTCTCCTTCTCCTTCTTCTACTTCTTCTGATTCACCCTCCAGACTTCATCTTCTCCTTCTCCTTCTTCTACTTCTTCTGATTCATCCTCCAGACTTCACCTTCTCCTTCTTCTTCTACTTCTTCTAATTCACCCTCCAGTCTTCACCTTCTCCTTCTCCTTCTTCTGTTTCTTCTGCTTCACCCTCCAGACTTCACTTTCTCCTTCTCTTTCTTCTGCTTCTTCTGATTCACCCTCCAGACTTCACCTTCTCCTTCTCCTTATAATGCTTCTTCTGATTCACCCTCCAGACTTCACCTTCTCCTCCTCCTTCTTCTGCTTCTTCTGATTCACCCTCCAGACTTCACCTTCTCCTTCTCCTTCTTCTGCTTCTTCTGATTCACCCTCCAGACTTCACCTTCTCCTTCTCCTTCTTCTGCTTCTTCTGATTCACCCTCCAGACCTCACCTTCTCCTTCTCCTTCTTCTACTTCTTCTGATTCACCCTCCAGACTTCATCTTCTCCTTCTCCTTCCTCTACTTCTTCTGATTCATCCTCCAGACTTCACCTTCTCCTTCTCCTTCTTCTACTTCTTCTGATTCACCCTCCAGTCTTCACCTTCTCCTTCTCCTTCTTCTGTTTCTTCTGCTTCACCCTCCAGACTTCACTTTCTCCTTCTCTTTCTTCTGCTTCTTCTGATTCACCCTCCAGACTTCACCTTCTCCTTCTCCTTATAATGCTTCTTCTGTTTCACCCTCCAGACTTCACCTTCTCCTCCTCCTTCTTCTGCTTCTTCTGATTCACCCTCCAGACTTCACCTTCTCCTTCTCCTTCTTCTGCATCTACTGATTCACCCTCCAGACTTCACCTTCTCCTTCTCCTTCTTCTACTTCTTCTGATTCACCCTCCAGACTTCATCTTCTCCTTCTCCTTCTTCTGCTTCTTCCGATTCACCCTCCAGACTTCGCCTTCTCCTTCTCCTTCTTCTGCTTCTTCTGATTCACCCTCCAGACTTCACCTTCTCCTTCTCCTTCTTCTACTTCTTCTGATTCACCCTCCAGACTTCACCTTCTCCTTCTCCTTCTTCTACTTCTTCTGATTCACCCTCCAGACTTCACCTTCTCCTTCTCCTTCTTCTGCTTCTTCTGATTCACCCTCCAGACTTCAACTTCTCCTTCTCCTTCTTCTGCTTCTTCTGATTCACCCTCCAGACTTCACCTTCTCCTTCTCCTTCTTCTGCTTCTTCTGATTCACCCTTCAGACTTCACCTTCTCCTTCTCCTTCTTCTGCTTCTTCTGATTCACCCTCCAGACCTCACCTTCTCCTTCTCCTTCATCTACTTCTTCTGATTCACCCTCCAGACTTCATCTTCTCCTTCTCCTTCTTCTGCTTCTTCTGATTCACCCTCCAGACTTCACCTTCTCCTTCTCCTTCTTCTGCTTCTTCTGATTCACCCTCCAGACTTCACCTTCTCCTTCTCCTTCTTCTACTTCTTCTGCTTCACCCCCTGACTTCACCTTCTCCTTCTCCTTCTTCTGCTTCTTCTGATTCACCCTCCTAACTTCACCTTCTCCTTCTCCTTCTTCTGCTTCTTCTGATTCACCCTCCTGACTTCACCTTCTCCTTCTCCTTCTTCTGCTTCTTCTGATTCACCCTCCAGACTTCACCTTCTCCTTCTCCTTCTTCTCATTCTTCTGATTCACCCTCCAGACTTCACCTTCTCCTACTCCTTCTTCGACTTCTTCTGATTCACCCTCCAGACTTCACCTTCTCCTTCTCCTTCTTCTACTTCTTCTGATTCACCCTCCAGTCTTCACCTATTCCTTCTCCTTCTTCTGCTTCTTCTGCTTCACCCTCCAGACTTCACCTTCGATTTCTCTTTCTTCAGCTTCTTCTGATTCACCCTCCAGACTTCACCTTCTCCTTTTCCTTCTTCTGATTCTTCTGATTCACTCTCCAGACTTCACCTTCTCCTTCTCCTTCTTCTGCTTCTTCTGATTCACCCTCCTGACTTCAACTTCTCCTTCTCCTTCTTCTACCTCTTCTGATTCACCCTCCTGACTTCACCTTCTCCTTCTCCTTCTTCTACTTCTTCTGCTTCACCCTCCAGCCTCCAGACTTCACCTTCTCCTTCTCCGTCTTCTACTTCTTCTGATTCACCCTCCAGACTTCACCTTCTCCTTCTCCTTCTTCTGCTTCTTCTGATTCACCCTCCAGACTTCACCTTCTCCTTCTCCTTCTTCTGCTTCTTCTGATTCACCCTCCAGACTTCACCATCTCCTTCTCCTTCTTCTGCTTCTTCTGATTCACCCTCCAGACTTCTCCTTCTCCTACTCCTTCTTCTACTTCTTCTGATTCACCCTCCAGACTTTATCTTCTCCTTCTCCTTCTTCTGCTTCTTCCGATTCACCCTCCTAACTTCATCTTCTCCTTCTCCTTCTTCTGCTTCTTCTGATTCACCCTCCTGACTTCACCTTCTCCTTCTCCTTCTTCTGCTTCTTCTGATTCACCCTCCAGACTTCACCTTCTCCTTCTCCTTCTTCTGCTTCTTCTGATTCACCCTCCAGACTTCACCTTCTCCTTCTCCTTCTTCTGCTTCTTCTGATTCACCCTCCAGACCTCACCTTCTCCTTCTCCTTCTTCTACTTCTTCTGATTCACCCTCCAGACTTCATCTTCTCCTTCTCCTTCTTCTACTTCTTCTGATTCATCCTCCAGACTTCACCTTCTCCTTCTCCTTCTTCTACTTCTTCTGATTCACCCTCCAGTCTTCACCTTCTCCTTCTCCTTCTTCTGTTTCTTCTGCTTCACCCTCCAGACTTCACTTTCTCCTTCTCTTTCTTCTGCTTCTTCTGATTCACCCTCCAGACTTCACCTTCTCCTTCTCCTTATAATGCTTCTTCTGATTCACCCTCCAGACTTCACCTTCTCCTCCTCCTTCTTCTGCTTCTTCTGATTCACCCTCCAGACTTCACCTTCTCCTTCTCCTTCTTCTGCTTCTTCTGATTCACCCTCCAGACTTCACCTTCTCCTTCTCCTTCTTCTGCTTCTTCTGATTCACCCTCCAGACCTCACCTTCTCCTTCTCCTTCTTCTACTTCTTCTGATTCACCCTCCAGACTTCATCTTCTCCTTCTCCTTCCTCTACTTCTTCTGATTCATCCTCCAGACTTCACCTTCTCCTTCTCCTTCTTCTACTTCTTCTGATTCACCCTCCAGTCTTCACCTTCTCCTTCTCCTTCTTCTGTTTCTTCTGCTTCACCCTCCAGACTTCACTTTCTCCTTCTCTTTCTTCTGCTTCTTCTGATTCACCCTCCAGACTTCACCTTCTCCTTCTCCTTATAATGCTTCTTCTGATTCACCCTCCAGACTTCACCTTCTCCTCCTCCTTCTTCTGCTTCTTCTGATTCACCCTCCAGACTTCACCTTCTCCTTCTCCTTCTTCTACTTCTTCTGATTCACCCTCCAGACTTCACCTTCTCCTTCTCCTTCTTCTACTTCTTCTGATTCACCCTCCAGACTTCACCTTCTCCTTCCCCTTCTTCTGCTTCTTCTGATTCACCCTCCAGACTTCAACTTCTCCTTCTCCTTCTTCTGCTTCTTCTGATTCACCCTTCAGACTTCACCTTCTCCTTCTCCTTCTTCTGCTTCTTCTGATTCACCCTCCAGACTTCACCTTCTCCTTCTCCTTCTTCTGCTTCTTCTGATTCACCCTTCAGACTTCACCTTCTCCTTCTCCTTCTTCTGCTTCTTCTGATTCACCCTCCAGACCTCACCTTCTCTTTCTCCTTCATCTACTTCTTCTGATTCACCCTCCAGACTTCATCTTCTCCTTCTCCTTCTTCTGCTTCTTCTGATTCACCCTCCAGACTTCACCTTCTCCTTCTCCTTCTTCTGCATCTTCTGATTCACCCTCCAGACTTCACCTTCTCCTTCTCCTTCTTCTACTTCTTCTGCTTCACCCCCCTGACTTCACCTTCTCCTTCTCCTTCTTCTGCTTCTTCTGATTCACCCTCCTAACTTCACCTTCTCCTTCTCCTTCTTCTGCTTCTTCTGATTCACCCTCCTGACTTCACCTTCTCCTTCTCCTTCTTCTGCTTCTTCTGATTCACCCTCCAGACTTCACCTTCTCCTTCTCCTTCTTCTCATTCTTCTGATTCACCCTCCAGTCTTCACCTTCTCCTACTCCTTCTTCTACTTCTTCTGATTCACCCTCCAGACTTCACCTTCTCCTTCTCCTTCTTCTACTTCTTCTGATTCACCCTCCAGTCTTCACCTTCTCCTTCTCCTTCTTCTGCTTCTTCTGCTTCACCCTCCAGACTTCACCTTCTCCTTCTCTTTCTTCAGCTTCTTCTGATTCACCCTCCAGACTTCACCTTCTCCTTCTCCTTCTTCTGATTCTTCTGATTCACTCTCCAGACTTCACCTTCTCCTTCTCCTTCTTCTGCTTCTTCTGATTCACCCTCCTGACTTCACCTTCTCCTTCTCCTTCTTCTACCTCTTCTGATTCACCCTCCTGACTTCACCTTCTCCTTCTCCTTCTTCTACTTCTTCTGCTTCACCCTCCAGCCTCCAGACTTCACCTTCTCCCTCTCCGTCTTCTACTTCTTCTGATTCACCCTCCAGACTTCACCTTCTCCTTCTCCTTCTTCTGCTTCTTCTGATTCACCCTCCAGACTTCACCTTCTCCTTCTCCTTCTTCTGCTTCTTCTGATTCACCCTCCAGACTTCACCATCCCCTTCTCCTTCTTCTGCTTCTTCTGATTCACCCTCCAGACTTCTCCTTCTCCTACTCATTCTTCTACTTCTTCTGATTCACCCTCCAGACTTCATCTTCTCCTTCTCCTTCTTCTGCTTCTTCCGATTCACCCTCCAGACTTCACCTTCTCCTTCTCCTTCTTCTGCTTCTTCTGATTCACCCTCCAGACTTCACCTTCTCCTTCTCCTTCTTCTACTTCTTCTGATTCACCCTCCAGACTTCACCTTCTCCTTCTCCTTCTTCTACTTCTTCTGATTCACCCTCCAGACTTCACCTTCTCCTTCTCCTTCTTCTGCTTCTTCTGATTCACCCTCCAGACTTTACCTTCTCCTTCTCCTTCTTCTGCTTCTTCTGATTCACCCTCCAGACTTCACCTTATCCTTCTCCTTCTTCTGCTTCTTCTGATTCACCCTTCAGACTTCACCTTCCCCTTCTCCTTCTTCTGCTTCTTCTGATTCACCCTCCAGACCTCACCTTCTCCTTCTCCTTCATCTACATCTTCTGATTCACCCTCCAGACTTCATCTTCTCCTTCTCCTTCTTCTGCTTCTTCTGATTCACCCTCCAGACTTCACCTTCTCCTTCTCCTTCTTCTGCTTCTTCTGATTCACCCTCCAGACTTCACCTTCTCCTTCTCCTTCTTCTACTTCTTCTGCTTCACCACCCTGACTTCACCTTCTCCTTCTCCTTCTTCTGCTTCTTCTGATTCACCCTCCTAACTTCACCTTCTCCTTCTCCTTCTTCTGCTTCTTCTGATTCACCCTCCTGACTTCACCTTCTCCTTCTCCTTCTTCTGCTTCTTCTGATTCACCCTCCAGACTTCACCTTCTCCTTCTCCTTCTTCTCATTCTTCTGATTCACCCTCCAGACCTCACCTTCTCCTACTCCTTCTTCTACTTCTTCTGATTCACCCTCCAGACTTCACCTTCTCCTTCTCCTTCTTCTACTTCTTCTGATTCACCCTCCAGTCTTCACCTTCTCCTTCTCCTTCTTCTGCTTCTTCTGCTTCACCCTCCAGACTTCACCTTCTCCTTCTCTTTCTTCAGCTTCTTCTGATTCACCCTCCAGACTTCACCTTCTCCTTCTCCTTCTCCTTCTTCTGATTCTTCTGATTCACTCTCCAGACTTCACCTTCTCCTTCTCCTTCTTCTGCTTCTTCTGATTCACCCTCCTGACTTCACCTTCTCCTTCTCCTTCTTCTACCTCTTCTGATTCACCCTCCTGACTTCACCTTCTCCTTCTCCTTCTTCTACTTCTTCTGCTTCACCCTCCAGCCTCCAGACTTCACCTTCTCCTTCTCCGTCTTCTACTTCTTCTGATTCACCCTCCAGACTTCACCTTCTCCTTCTCCTTCTTCTGCTTCTTCTGATTCACCCTCCAGACTTCACCTTCTCCTTCTCCTTCTTCTGCTTCTTCTGATTCACCCTCCCGACTTCACCTTCTCCTTCTCCTTCTTCTACTTCTTCTGATTCACCCTCCAGACTTCACCTTCTCCTTCTCCTTCTTCTGCTTCTTCTGATTCACCCTCCAGACTTCACCTTCTCCTTCTCCTTCTTCTGCTTCTTCTGATTCACCCTCCAGACTTCACCTTCTCCTTCTCCTTTTTCTGCTTCTTCTGATTCACCCTCCAGACTTCGCCTTCTCCTTCTCCTTCTTCTACTTCTTCTGATTCACCCTCCAGACTTCACCTTCTCCTTCTCCTTCTTCTGCTTCTTCTGATTCACCCTCCAGACTTCATCTTCTCCTCCTTTTTCTTCTGCTTCTTCTGATTCACCCTCCAGACTTCACCTTCTACTTCTCCTTTTTCTGCTTCTTCTGATTCACCCTCCAGACTTCGCCTTCTCCTTCTCCTTCTTCTACTTCTTCTGATTCACCCTCCAGACTTCACCTTCTCCTTCTCCTTCTTCTACTTTTTCTGATTCACCCTCCAGTCTTCACCTCCTCCTTCTCCTTTTTCTGCTTCTTCTGATTCACCCTCCAGACTTCACCTTCTCCTTCTCCTTCTTCTGCTTCTTCTGATTCACCCTCCTGACTTCACCTTCTCATTCTCCTTCTTCTGCTTCTTCTGATTCGCCCTCCAGACTTCACCTTCTCCTTCTCCTTCTTCTACTTCTTCTGATTCACCCTCCAGACTTCACCTTCTCGTTCTCCTTCTTCTGCTTCTTCTGATTCACCCTCCAGACTTCACCTTCTCCTTCTCCTTCGTCTACTTCTTCTGATTCACCCTCCAGACTACACCTTCTCCTTCTCCTTCTTCTACTTCTTCTGATTCACCCTCCAGACTTCACCTTCTCCTTCTCCTTCTTCTACTTCTTCTGATTCACCCTCCAGTCTTCAACTTCTCCTTCTCCTTCTTCTGTTTCTTCTGATTCACCCTCCAGACTTCACCTTCTCCTCCTCCTTCTTCTGCTTCTTCTGATTCACCCTCCTGACTTCACCTTCTCCTTCTCCTTCTTCTGCTTCTTCTGATTCACCCTCCAGACTTCACCTTCTCCTTCTCCTTCTTCTACTTCTTCTGATTCACCCTCTAGACTTCACCTTCTCCTTCTCCTTCTTCTGCTTCTTCTGATTCACCCTCCAGACTTCACCTTCTCCTTCTCCTTCGTCTACTTCTTCTGATTCACCCTCCAGACTACACCATCTCCTTCTCCTTCTTCTACTTCTTCTGATTCACCCTCCAGACTTCACCTTCTCCTTCTCCTTCTTCTGCTTCTTCTGATTCACCCTCCAGACTTCACCTTCTCCTTCTCCTTCTTCTACTTCTGCTGATTCACTCTCCAGACTTCACCTTCTCTTTCTTCTGCTTCTTCTGATTCACCCTCCAGACTTCACCTTCTCCTTCTCCTTCGTCTACTTCTTCTGATTCACCTTCCAGACTACACCTTCTCCTTCTCCTTCTTCTACTTCTTCTGATTCACCCTCCAGACTTCACCTTCTCCTTCTCCTTCTTCTGCTTCTTCTGATTCACCCTCCAGACTTCACCTTCTCCTTCTCCTTCTTCTACTTCTTCTGATTCACCCTCCAGACATCACCTTCTCCTTCTCCTTCTTCTACTTCTTCTGATTCACCCTCCAGACTTCACCTTCTCCTTCTCCTTCTTCTATTTCTTCTGCTTCTCCCTCCAGACTTCACCTTCTCTTCTCCTTCTTCTGCTTCTTCTGATTCACCCTCCAGACTTCACCTTCTCCTTCTCCTTCTTCTACTTCTTCTGATTCACCCTCCAGACTTCACCTTCTCCTTCTCCTTCTTCTACTTCCTCTGATTCACCCTCCAGACTTCACCATCTCCTTCTCCTTCTTCTACTTCTTTTGATTCACCCTCCTGACTTCACCTTCTCCTTCTCCTTCTTCTGCTTCTTCTGCTTCACCCTCCAGACTTCACCTTCTCCTTCTCCTTCTTCTGCTTCTTCTGCTTCACCCTCCAGACTTCACCTTCTCCTTCTCCTTCTTCTGCTTCTTCTGCTTCACCCTCCTGACTTCACCTTCTCCTACTCCTTCTTCTACTTCTTCTGATTCACCCTCCAGACTTCACCTTCTCCTTCTCCTTCTTCTGCTTCTTCTGCTTCACCCTCCAGACTTCACCTTCTCCTTCTCCTTCTTCTGCTTCGCCCTCCAGACTTCACATTCTCCTTCTCCTTCTTCTGCTTCTTCTGCTTCACCCTCCAGACTTCACCTTCTCCTTCTCCATCTTCTGGTTCACCCTCCAGACTTCACCTTCTCCTTCTCCTTCTTCTGCTTCTTCTGCTTCACCCTCCTGACTTCACCTTCTCCTTCTCCTTCTTCTACTTCTTCTCATTCACCCTCCAGACTTCACCTTCTCCTTCTCCTTCTTCTGCTTCTTCTGCTTCACCCTCCAGACTTCACCTTCTCCTTCTCCTTCTTCTGCTTCTTCTGCTGCGCCCTCCAGACTTCACCTTCTCCTACTCCTTCTTCTGCTTCTTCTGCTTCACCCTCCTGACTTCACCTTCTCCTTCTCCTTCTTCTACTTCTTCTGCTTCACCCCCCTGACTTCACCTTCTCCTTCTCCTTCTTCTGCTTCTTCTGATTCACCCTCCTAACTTCACCTTCTCGTTCTCCTTCTTCTGCTTCTTCTGATTCACACTCCTGACTTCACCTTCTCCTTCTCCTTCTTCTGCTTCTTCTGATTCACCCTCCAGACTTCACCTTCTCCTTCTTCTTCTTCTGCTTCTTCTGATTCACCTTCCAGAATTCACCTTCTCCTTCTCCTTCTTCTGCTTCTTCTGATTCACCCTCCAGACCCCACCTTCTCCTTCTCCTTCTTCTTCTTCTTCTGATTCACCCTTCAGACTTCATCTTCTCCTTCGCCTTCTTCTGCTTCTTCTGATTCACCCTCCAGACCTCACCTTCTCCTTCTCCTTCTTCTGCTTCTTCTGATTCACCCTCCAGACTTCACCTTCTCCTTCTCCTTCTTCTACTTCTTCTGATTCATCCTCCAGACTTCACCTTCTCCTTCTCCTTCTTCTACTTCTTCTGATTCACCCTCCAATCTTCACCTTCTGCTTCTCCTTCTTCTGCTTCTTCTGCTTCACCCTCCAGACTTCACCTTCTCCTTCTCTTTCTTCTGCTTCTTCTGATTCACCCTCCAGACTTCACCTTCTCCTTCTCCTTCTTCTGATTCTTCTGATTCACCCTCCAGACTTCACCTTCTCCTTCTCCTTCTTCTGCTTCTTCTGATTCACCCTCCTGACTTCACCTTCTCCTTCTCCTTCTTCTACTTCTTCTGATTCACCCTCCTGACTTCACCTTCTCCTTCTCCTTCTTCTACTTCTTCTGCTTCACCCTCCAGACTTCACCTTCTCCTTCTCCTTCTTCTACTTCTTCTGATTCACCCTCCAGACTTCACCTTCTCCTTCTCCTTCTTCTGCTTCTTCTGACTCACCCTCCAGACTTCACCTTCTCCTCCTCCTTCTTCTGCTTCTTCTGATTCACCCTCCAGACTTCACCTTCTCCTTCTCCTTCTTCTACTTCTGCTGATTCACTCTCCAGACTTCACCTTCTCTTTCTTCTGCTTCTTCTGATTCACCCTCCAGACTTCATCTTCTCCATCTCCTTCTTCTGCTTCTTCCGATTCACCCTCCAGACTTCACCTTCTCCTTCTCCTTCTTCTGCTTCTTCTGATTCACCCTCCAGACTTCACCATCTCCTTCTCCTTCTTCTGCTTCTTCTGATACACCCTCCAGACTTCTCCTTCTCCTACTCGTTCTTCTACTTCTTCTGATTCACCCTCCAGACTTCATCTTCTCCTTCTCCTTCTTCTGCTTCTTCTGATTCACCCTCCAGACTTCACCTTCTCCTTCTCCTTCTTCTGCTCTTCTTCTGATTCACACCTCCTCTCTCAGACTTCACCTTCTCCTTCTCCTTCTCCTTCTTCTACTTCTTCTGATTCACCCTCCAGACTTCACCTTCCTTCTCCTTCTCCTTCTCTGCTTCTTCTGATTCACCCTCCAGACTTCTCCCTTCTCCTTCTTCTGCTTCTTCTGATTCACCCTCCAGAATTCACCTTCCTTCTCCTTCTTCTGCTTCTTCTGATTCACCCTTCAGACTTCACCTTCCTTCTCCTTCTTCTGGTTCTGATCTTCAGATCACCTTCCGTCCTTC
This sequence comes from Somniosus microcephalus, assembly GCF_052327205.1. Lineage (NCBI taxonomy): Eukaryota > Metazoa > Chordata > Chondrichthyes > Squaliformes > Somniosidae > Somniosus > Somniosus microcephalus. The sequence continues at coordinate 778,409 of NW_028225267.1, read as the reverse complement.
TTCTGCTCTTCTGATTCACCCTCCAGACCTCACCTTCTCCTTCTCCTTCTTCTACTTCTTCTGATTCACCCTCCAGACTTCATCTTCTCCTCCTCCTTCTTCTGCTTCTTCTGATTCACCCTCCAGACTTCACCTTCTCCTTCTCCTTTTTCTGCTTCTTCTGATTCACCCTCCAGACTTCGCCTCCTCCTTCTCCTTCTTCCACTTCTTCTGATTCACCCTCCAGACTACACCTTCTCCTTCTCCTTCTTCTACTTTTTCTGATTCACCCTCCAGTCTTCACCTCCTCCTTCTCCTTCTTCTGCTTCTTCTGATTCACCCTCCAGACTTCACCTTCTCCTTCTCCTTCTTCTGCTTCTTCTGATTCACCCTCCTGACTTCACCTTCTCATTCTCCTTCTTCTGCTTCTTCTGATTCACCCTCCAGACTTCACCTTCTCCTTCTCCTTCTTCTGCTTCTTCTGCTTCGCCCTCCAGACTTCACCTTCTCCTTCTCCATCTTCTGCTTCTTCTGCTTCACCCTCCAGACTTCAACTTCTCCTTCTCCTTCTTCTGCTTCTTCTGCTTCACCCTCCTGACTTCACCTTCTCCTTCTCCTTCTTCTACTTCTCCTGATTCACCCTCCAGACTTCACCTTCTCCTTCTCCTTCTTCTGCTTCTTCTGCTTCACCCTCCAGACTTCACCTTCTCACTCTCCTTCTTCTGCTTCTGCTGCTTCGCCCTCCAGACTTCACCTTCTCCTTCTCCTTCTTCTGATTCTTCTGATTCACTCTCCAGACTTCACCTTCTCCTTCTCCTTCTTCTGCTTCTTCTGATTCACCCTCCTGACTTCACCTTCACCTTCTCCATCTTCTACCTCTTCTGATTCACCCTCCTGACTTCACCTTCTCCTTCTCCTTCTTCTACTTCTTCTGCTTCACCCTCCAGCCTCCAGACTTCACCTTCTCCTTCTCCGTCTTCTACTTCTTCTGATTCACCCTCCAGACATCACCTTCTCCTTCTCCTTCTTCTGCTTCTTCTGATTCACCCTCCAGACTTCACCATCTCCTTCTCCTTCTTCTGCTTCTTCTGATTCACCCTCCAGACTTCACCATCTCCTTCTCCTTCTTCTGCTTCTTCTGATTCACCCTCCAGACTTCTCCTTCTCCTACTCCTTCTTCTACTTCTTCTGATTCACCCTCCAGACTTCATCTTCTCCTTCTCCTTCTTCTGCTTCTTCTGATTCACGCTCCAGACTTCACCTTCTCCTTCTCCTTCTTCTGCTTCTTCTGATTCACCCTCCAGACTTCACCTTCTCCTTCTCCTTCTTCTACTTCTTCTGATTCACCCTCCAGACTTCACCTTCTCCTTCTCCTTCTTCTACTTCTTCTGATTCACCCTCCAGACTTCACCTTCTCCTTCTCCTTCTTCTGCTTCTTCTGATTCACCCTCCAGACTTCACCTTCTCCTTCTCCTTCTTCTGCTTCTTCTGATTCACCCTCCAGACTTCACCTTTTACTTCTCCTTCTTCTGCTTCTTCTGATTCACCCTTCAGACTTCACCATATCCTTCTCCTTCTTCTGCTTCTCCTGATTCGCCCTCCAGACCTCACCTTCTTCTTCTCCTTCTTCTACTTCTTCTGATTCACCCTCCAGACTTCATCTTCTCCTCCTCCTTCTTCTGCTTCTTCTGATTCACCCTCCAGACTTCACCTTCTCCTTCTCCTTTTTCTGCTTCTTCTGATTCACCCTCCAGACTTCGCCTTCTCCTTCTCCTTCTTCTACTTCTTCTGATTCACCCTCCAGACTTCACCTTCTCCTTCTCCTTCTTCTGCTTCTTCTGATTCACCCTCCTGACTTCACCTTCTCATTCTCCTTCTTCTGCTTCTTCTGATTCACCCTCCAGACTTCACCTTCTCCTTCTCCTTCTTCGACTTCTTCTGATTCACCCTCCAGACTTCACCTTCTCGTTCTCCTTCTTCTGCTTCTTCTGATTCACCCTCCAGACTTCACCTTCTCCTTCTCCTTCGTCTACTTCTTCTGATTCACCCTCCAGACTACACCTTCTCCTTCTCCTTCTTCTACTTCTTCTGATTCACCCTCCAGACTTCACCTTCTCCTTCTCCTTCTTCTACTTCTTCTGATTCACCCTCCAGTCTTCAACTTCTCCTTCTCCTTCTTCTGCTTCTTCTGATTCACCCTCCAGACTTCACCTTCTCCTTCTCCTTCTTCTGCTTCTTCTGATTCACCCTCCTGACTTCACCTTCTCCTTCTCCTTCTTCTGCTTCTTCTGATTCACCCTCCAGACTTCACCTTCTCCTTCTCCTTCTTCTACTTCTTCTGCTTCACCCCCCTGACTTCACCTTCTCCTTCTCCTTCTTCTGCTTCTTCTGATTCACCCTCCTAACTTCACCTTCTCCTTCTCCTTCTTCTGCTTCTTCTGATTCACCCTCCTGACTTCACCTTCTCCTTCTCCTTCTTCTGCTTCTTCTGATTCACCCTCCAGACTTCACCTTCTCCTTCTCCTACTTCTCATTCTTCTGATTCACCCTCCAGACTTCACCTTCTCCTACTCCTTCTTCTACTTCTTCTGATTCACCCTCCAGACTTCACCTTCTCCTTCTCCTTCTTCTACTTCTTCTGATTCACCCTCCAGTCTTCACCTTCTCCTTATCCTTCTTCTGCTTCTTCTGCTTCACCCTCCAGACTTCACCTTCTCCTTCTCTTTCTTCAGCTTCTTCTGATTCACCCTCCAGACTTCACCTTCTCCTTCTCCTTCTTCTGATTCTTCTGATTCACTCTCCAGACTTCACCTTCTCCTTCTCCTTCTTCTGCTTCTTCTGATTCACCCTCCTGACTTCACCTTCACCTTCTCCTTCTTCTACCTCTTCTGATTCACCCTCCTGACTTCACCTTCTCCTTCTCCTTCTTCTACTTCTTCTGCTTCACCCTCCAGCCTCCAGACTTCACCTTCTCCTTCTCCGTCTTCTACTTCTTCTGATTCACCCTCCAGACTTCACCTTCTCCTTCTCCTTCTTCTGCTTCTTCTGATTCACCCTCCAGACTTCACCTTCTCCTTCTCCTTCTTCTGCTTCTTCTGATTCACCCTCCAGACTTCACCATCTCCTTCTCCTTCTTCTGCTTTTTCTGATTCACTCTGCAGACTTCTCCTTCTCCTACTCCTTCTTCTACTTCTTCTGATTCACCCTCCAGACTTCATCTTCTCCTTCTCCTTCTTCTGCTTCTTCTGATTCACCCTCCAGACTTCACCGTCTCCTTCTCCTTCTTCTGCTTCTTCTGATTCACCCTCCAGACTTCACCTTCTCCTTCTCCTTCTTCTACTTCTTCTGATTCACCCTCCAGACTTCACCTTCTCCTTCTCCTTCTTCTACTTCTTCTGATTCACCCTCCAGACTTCACCATCTTCTTCTCCTTCTTCTGCTTCTTCTGATTCACCCTCCAGACTTCGCCTTCTCCTTCTCCTTCTTCTGCTTCCTCTGATTCACCCTCCAGACTTCACCTTTTACTTCTCCTTCTTCTGCTTCTTCTGATTCACCCTTCAGACTTCACCATATCATTCTCCTTCTTCTGCTTCTTCTGATTCACCCTCTAGACTTCACCTTCTCCTTCTCCTTCTTCTGCTTCTTCTGATTCACCCTCCAGACTTCACCTTCTCCTTCTCCTTCTTCTACTTCTACTGATTCACCCTCCAGACTTCACCTTCTCCTTCTCCTTCTTCTTCTTCTTCTGATTCACCCTCCAGACTTCACCTTCTCCTTCTCCTTCTTCTACTTCTTCTGCTTCTCCCTCCAGACTTCACCTTCTCCTTCTCCTTCTTCTGCTTCTTCTGATTCACCCTCCAGACTTCACCTTCTCCTTCTCCTTCTTCTACTTCTTCTGATTCACCCTCCAGACTTCACCTTCTCCTTCTCCATCTTCTACTTCTTCTGATTCACCCTCCAGACTTCACCTTCTCCTTCTCCTTCCTCTACTTCTTCTGATTCACCCTCCTGACTTCACCTTCTCCTTCTCCTTCTTCTGCTTCTTCTGCTTCACCCTCCAGACTTCACCTTCTCCTTCTCCTTCTTCTGCTTCTTCTGCTTCGCCCTCCAGACTTCACCTTCTCCTTCTCCATCTTCTGCTTCTTCTGCTTCACTCTCCAGACTTCACCTTCTCCTTCTCCTTCTTCTGCTTCTTCTGATTCACCCTCCTGACTTCACCTTCACCTTCTCCATCTTCTACCTCTTCTGATTCACCCTCCTGACTTCACCTTCTCCTTCTCCTTCTTCTACTTCTTCTGCTTCACCCTCCAGCCTCCAGACTTCACCTTCTCCTTCTCCGTCTTCTACTTCTTCTGATTCACCCTCCAGACTTCACCTTCTCCTTCTCCTTCTTCTCCTTCTTCTGATTCACCCTCCAGACTTCACCTTCTCCTTCTCCTTCTTCTGCTTCTTCTGATTCACCCTCCAGACTTCACCATCTCCTTCTCCTTCTTCTGCTTCTTCTGATTCACCCTCCAGACTTCTCCTTCTCCTACTCCTTCTTCTACTTCTTCTGATTCACCCTCCAGACTTCATCTTCTCCTTCTCCTTCTTCTGCTTCTTCTGATTCACCCTCCAGACTTCACCTTCTCCTTCTCCTTCTTCTGCTTCTTCTGATTCACCCTCCAGACTTCACCTTCTCCTTCTCCTTCTTCTACTTCTTCTGATTCACCCTCCAGACTTCACCTTCTCCTTCTCCTTCTTCTACTTCTTCTGATTCACCCTCCAGACTTCACCTTCTCCTTCTCCTTCTTCTGCTTCTTCTGATTCACCCTCCAGACTTCACCTTCCCCTTCTCCTTCTTCTGCTTCTTCTGATTCACCCTCCAGACTTCACCTTTTACTTCTCCTTCTTCTGCTTCTTCTGATTCACCCTTCAGACTTCACCATATCCTTCTCCTTCTTCTGCTTCTTCTGATTCACCCTCCAGACCTCACCTTCTCCTTCTCCTTCTTCTACTTCTTCTGATTCACCCTCCAGACTTCATCTTCTCCTCCTCCTTCTTCTGCTTCTTCTGATTCACCCTCCAGACTTCACCTTCTCCTTCTCCTTTTTCTGCTTCTTCTGATTCACCCTCCAGACTTCGCCTTCTCCTTCTCCTTCTTCTACTTCTTCTGATTCACACTCCAGACTACACCTTCTCCTTCTCCTTCTTCTACTTTTTCTGATTCACCCTCCAGTCTTCACCTCCTCCTTCTCCTTCTTCTGCTTCTTCTGATTCACCCTCCAGACTTCACCTTCTCCTTCTCCTTCTTCTGCTTCTTCTGATTCACCCTCCTGACTTCACCTTCTCATTCTCCTTCTTCTGCTTCTTCTGATTCACCCTCCAGACTTCACCTTCTCCTTCTCCTTCTTCTACTTCTTCTGATTCACCCTCCAGACTTCACCTTCTCGTTCTCCTTCTTCTGCTTCTTCTGCTTCACCCTCCAGACTTCACCTTCTTCTTCTGCTTCTTCTGCTTCGCCCTCCAGACTTCACCTTCTCCTTCTCCATGTTCTGCTTCTTCTGCTTCACCCTCCAGACTTCACCTTCTCCTTCTCCTTCTTCTGCTTCTTCTGCTTCACCCTCCTGACTTCACCTTCTCCTTCTCCTTCTTCTACTTCTCCTGATTCACCCTCCAGACTTCACCTTCTCCTTCTCCTTCTTCTGCTTCTTCTGCTTCACCCTCCAGACTTCACCTTCTCACTCTCCTTCTTCTGCTTCTTCTGCTTCGCCCTCCAGACGTCACCTTCTCCTTCTCCATCTTCTGCTTCTTCTGCTTCACCCTCCAGACTTCACCTTCTCCTTCTCTTTTTTCAACTTCTTCTGATTCACCCTCCAGACTTCACCTTCTCCTTCTCCTTCTTCTGATTCTTCTGATTCACTCTCCAGACTTCACCTTCTCCTTCTCCTTCTTCTGCTTCTTCTGATTCACCCTCCTGACTTCACCTTCACCTTCTCCATCTTCTACCTCTTCTGATTCACCCTCCTGACTTCACCTTCTCCTTCTCCTTCTTCTACTTCTTCTGCTTCACCCTCCAGCCTCCAGACTTCACCTTCTCCTTCTCCGTCTTCTACTTCTTCTGATTCACCCTCCAGACTTCACCTTCTCCTTCTCCTTCTTCTGCTTCTTCTGATTCACCCTCCAGACTTCACCTTCTCCTTCTCCTTCTTCTGCTTCTTCTGATTCACCCTCCAGACTTCACCATCTCCTTCTCCTTCTTCTGCTTCTTCTGATTCAACCTCCAGACTTCTCCTTCTGCTACTCCTTCTTCTACTTCTTCTGATTCACCGTCCAGACTTCATCTTCTCATTCTCCTTCTTCTGCTTCTTCTGATTCACCCTCCAGACTTCACCTTCTCCTTCTCCTTCTTCTGCTTCTTCTGATTCACCCTCCAGACTTCACCTTCTCCTTCTCCTTCTTCTACTTCTTCTGATTCACCCTCCAGACTTCACCTTCTCCTTCTCCTTCTTCTACTTCTTCTGATTCACCCTCCAGACTTAACCTTCTCCTTCTCCTTCTTCTGCTTCTTCTGATTCACCCTCCAGACTTCACCTTCTCCTTCTCCTTCTTCTGCTTCTTCTGATTCACCCTCCAGACTTCACCTTTTACTTCTCCTTCTTCTGCTTCTTCTGATTCACCCTTCAGACTTCACCATATCCTTCTCCTTCTTCTGCTTCTTCTGATTCGCCCTCCAGACCTCACCTTCTCCTTCTCCTTCTTCTACTTCTTCTGATTCACCCTCCAGACTTCATCTTCTCCTCCTCCTTCTTCTGCTTCTTCTGATTCACCCTCCAGACTTCACCTTCTCCTTCTCCTTTTTCTGCTTCTTCTGATTCACCCTCCAGACTTTGCCTTCTCCTTCTCCTTCTTCTACTTCTTCTGATTCACCCTCCAGACTTCACCTTCTCCTTCTCCTTCTTCTGCTTCTTCTGATTCACCCTCCTGACTTCACCTTCTCATTCTCCTTCTTCTGCTTCTTCTGATTCACCCTCCAGACTTCACCTTCTCCTTCTCCTTCTTCTACTTCTTCTGATTCACCCTCCAGACTTCACCTTCTCGTTCTCCTTCTTCTGCTTCTTCTGATTCACCCTCCAGACTTCACCTTCTCCTTCTCCTTCGTCTACTTCTTCTGATTCACCCTCCAGACTTCACCTTCTCCTTCTCCTTCTTCTGCTTCTTCTGATTCACCCTCCTGACTTCACCTTCTCTTTCTCCTTCTTCTGCTTCTTCTGATTCACCCTCCAGACTTCACCTTCTCCTTCTCCTTCTTCTACTTCTTCTGATTCACTCTCCAGACTTCACCTTCTCCTTCTCCTTCTTCTACTTCTTCTGATTCACCCTCCAGTCTTCAACTTCTCCTTCTCCTTCTTCTGCTTCTTCTGATTCACCCTCCAGACTTCACCTTCTCCTTCTCCTTCTTCTACTTCTTCTGCTTCACCCCCCTGACTTCACCTTCTCCTTCTCCTTCTTCTACTTCTTCTGATTCACCCTCCAGACTTCACCTTCTCCTTCTCCTTCTTCTACTTCTTCTGATTCACCCTCCAGTCTTCACCTTCTCCTTCTCCTTCTTCTGCTTCTTCTGATTCACTCTCCAGACTTCACCTTCTCTTTCTCCTTCTTCTGCTTCTTCTGATTCACCCTCCAGACTTCACCTTCTCCTTCTCCTTCTTCTACTTCTTCTGCTTCACCCCCCTGACTTCACCTTCTCCTTCTCCTTCTTCTGCTTCTTCTGATTCACCCCCTAACTTCACCTTCTCCTTCTCCTTCTTCTGCTTCTTATGATTCACCCTCCTGACTTCACCTTCTCCTTCTCCTTCTTCTGCTTCTTCTGATTCACCCTCCAGACTTCACCTTCTCCTTCTCCTTCTTCTGCTTCTTCTGATTCACCCTCCTGACTTCACCTTCTCATTCTCCTTCTTCTGCTTCTTCTGATTCACCCTCCAGACTTCACCTTCTCCTTCTCCTTCTTCTACTTCTTCTGATTCACCCTCCAGACTTCACCTTCTCGTTCTCCTTCTTCTGCTTCTTCTGATTCACCCTCCAGACTTCACCTTCTCCTTCTCCTTCGTCTACTTCTTCTGATTCACCCTCCAGACTTCACCTTCTCCTTCTCCTTCTTCTGCTTCTTCTGATTCACCCTCCTGACTTCACCTTCTCTTTCTCCTTCTTCTGCTTCTTCTGATTCACCCTCCAGACTTCACCTTCTCCTTCTCCTTCTTCTACTTCTTCTGATTCACTCTCCAGACTTCACCTTCTCCTTCTCCTTCTTCTACTTCTTCTGATTCACCCTCCAGTCTTCAACTTCTCCTTCTCCTTCTTCTGCTTCTTCTGATTCACCCTCCAGACTTCACCTTCTCCTTCTCCTTCTTCTACTTCTTCTGCTTCACCCCCCTGACTTCACCTTCTCCTTCTCCTTCTTCTACTTCTTCTGATTCACCCTCCAGACTTCACCTTCTCCTTCTCCTTCTTCTACTTCTTCTGATTCACCCTCCAGTCTTCACCTTCTCCTTCTCCTTCTTCTGCTTCTTCTGATTCACTCTCCAGACTTCACCTTCTCTTTCTCCTTCTTCTGCTTCTTCTGATTCACCCTCCAGACTTCACCTTCTCCTTCTCCTTCTTCTACTTCTTCTGCTTCACCCCCCTGACTTCACCTTCTCCTTCTCCTTCTTCTGCTTCTTCTGATTCACCCCCTAACTTCACCTTCTCCTTCTCCTTCTTCTGCTTCTTCTGATTCACCCTCCTGACTTCACCTTCTCCTTCTCCTTCTTCTGCTTCTTCTGATTCACCCTCCAGACTTCACCTTCTCCTTCTCCTTCTTCTCATTCTTCTGATTCACCCTCCAGACTTCACCTTCTCCTACTCCTTCTTCTACTTCTTCTGATTCACCCTCCAGACTTCACCTTCTCCTTCTCCTTCTTCTACTTCTTCTGATTCACCCTCCAGTCTTCACCTTCTCCTTCTCCTTCTTCTGCTTCTTCTGCTTCACCCTCCAGACTTCACCTTCTCCTTCTCTTTCTTCAGCTTCTTCTGATTCACCCTCCAGACTTCACCTTCTCCTTCTCCTTCTTCTGATTCTTCTGATTCACTCTCCAGACTTCACCTTCTCCTTCTCCTTCTTCTGCTTCTTCTGATTCACCCTCCTGACTTCACCTTCACCTTCTCCTTCTTCTACCTCTTCTGATTCACCCTCCTGACTTCACCTTCTCCTTCTCCTTCTTCTACTTCTTCTGCTTCACCCTCCAGCCTCCAGACTTCATCTTCTCCTTCTCCGTCTTCTACTTCTTCTGATTCACCCTCCAGACTTCACCTTCTCCTTCTCCTTCTTTTGCTTCTTCTGATTCACCCTTCAGACTTCACCTTCTCCTTCTCCTTCTTCTGCTTCTTCTGATTCACCCTCCAGACTTCACCATCTCCTTCTCCTTCTTCTGCTTTTTCTGATTCACCCTGCAGACTTCTCCTTCTCCTACTCCTTCTTCTACTTCTTCTGATTCACCCTCCAGACTTCATCTTCTCCTTCTCCTTCTTCTGCTTCTTCTGATTCACCCTCCAGACTTCACCGTCTCCTTCTCCTTCTTCTGCTTCTTCTGATTCACCCTCCAGACTTCACCTTCTCCTTCTCCTTCTTCTACTTCTTCTGATTCACCCTCCAGACTTCACCTTCTCCTTCTACTTCTTCTACTTCTTCTGATTCACCCTCCAGACTTCACCTTCTCCTTCTCCTTCTTCTGCTTCTTCTGATTCACCCTCCAGACTTCACCTTCTCCTTCTCCTTCTTCTGCTTCTTCTGATTCACCCTCCAGACTTCACCTTTTACTTCTCCTTCTTCTGCTTCTTCTGATTCACCCTTCAGACTTCACCATATCATTCTCCTTCTTCTGCTTCTTCTGATTCACCCTCCAGACATCACCTTCTCCTTCTCCTTCTTCTACTTCTTCTGATTCACCCTCCAGACTTCATCTTCTCCTCCTCCTTCTTCTGCTTCTTCTGATTCACCCTCCAGACTTCACCTTCTCCTTCTCCTTTTTCTGCTTCTTCTGATTCACCCTCCAGAGTTCGCCTTCTCCTTCTCCTTCTTCTACTTATTCTGATTCACCCTCCAGACTTCACCTTCTCCTTCTCCTTCTTCTACTTTTTTTGATTCACCCTCCAGTCTTCACCTCCTCCTTCTCCTTCTTCTGCTTCTTCTGATTCACCCTCCAGACTTCACCTTCTCCTTCTCCTTCTTCTGCTTCTTCTGATTCACCCTCCTGACTTCACCTTCTCATTCTCCTTCTTCTGCTTCTTCTGATTCACCCTCCAGACTTCACCTTCTCCTTCTTCGACTTCTTCTGATTCACCCTCCAGACTTCACCTTCTCGTTCTCCTGCTTCTGCTTCTTCTGATTCACCCTCCAGACTACACCTTCTCCTTCTCCTTCGTCTGCTTCTTCTGATTCACCCTCCAGACTACACCTTCTCCTTCTCCTTCTTCTACTTCTTCTGATTCACCCTCCAGACTTCACCTTCTCCTTCTCCTTCTTCAACTTCTTCTGATTCACCCTCCAGTCTTCAACTTCTCCTTCTCCTTCTTCTGCTTCTTCTGATTCACCCTCCAGACTTCACCTTCTCCTTCTCCTTCTTCTGCTTCTTCTGATTCACCCTCCTGACTTCACCTTCTCCTTCTCCTTCTTCTGCTTCTTCTGATTCACCCTCCAGACTTCACCTTCTCCTTCTCCTTCTTCTACTTCTTCTGATTCACCCTCTAGACTTCACCTTCTCCTTCTCCTTCTTCTGCTTCTTCTGATTCACCCTCCAGACTTCACCTTCTCCTTTTCCTTCGTCTACTTCTTCTGCTTCACCCTCCAGCCTCCAGACTTCACCTTCTCCTTCTCCGTCTTCTACTTCTTCTGATTCACCCTCCAGACTTCACCTTCTCCTTCTCCTTCTTCTGCTTCTTCTGATTCACCCTCCAGACTTCACCTTCTCCTTCTCCTTCTTCTGCTTCTTCTGATTCACCCTCCAGACTTCACCATCTCCTTCTCCTTCTTCTGCTTTTTCTGATTCACTCTGCAGACTTCTCCTTCTCCTACTCCTTCTTCTACTTCTTCTGATTCACCCTCCAGACTTCATCTTCTCCTTCTCCTTCTTCTGCTTCTTCTGATTCACCCTCCAGACTTCACCGTCTCCTTCTCCTTCTTCTGCTTCTTCTGATTCACCCTCCAGACTTCACCTTCTCCTTCTCCTTCTTCTACTTCTTCTGATTCACCCTCCAGACTTCACCTTCTCCTTCTCCTTCTTCTACTTCTTCTGATTCACCCTCCAGACTTCACCTTCTTCTTCTCCTTCTTCTGCTTCTTCTGATTCACCCTCCAGACTTCGCCTTCTCCTTCTCCTTCTTCTGCTTCTTCTGATTCACCCTCCAGACTTCACCTTTTACTTCTCCTTCTTCTGCTTCTTCTGATTCACCCTTCAGACTTCACCATATCATTCTCCTTCTTCTGCTTCTTCTGATTCACCCTCTAGACTTCACCTTCTCCTTCTCCTTCTTCTGCTTCTTCTGATTCACCCTCCAGACTTCACCTTCTCCTTCTCCTTCTTCTACTTCTACTGATTCACCCTCCAGACTTCACCTTCTCCTTCTCCTTCTTCTTCTTCTTCTGATTCACCCTCCAGACTTCACCTTCTCCTTCTCCTTCTTCTACTTCTTCTGCTTCTCCCTCCAGACTTCACCTTCTCCTTCTCCTTCTTCTGCTTCTTCTGATTCACCCTCCAGACTTCACCTTCTCCTTCTCCTTCTTCTACTTCTTCTGATTCACCCTCCAGACTTCACCTTCTCCTTCTCCATCTTCTACTTCTTCTGATTCACCCTCCAGACTTCACCTTCTCCTTCTCCTTCCTCTACTTCTTCTGATTCACCCTCCTGACTTCACCTTCTCCTTCTCCTTCTTCTGCTTCTTCTGCTTCACCCTCCAGACTTCACCTTCTCCTTCTCCTTCTTCTGCTTCTTCTGCTTCGCCCTCCAGACTTCACCTTCTCCTTCTCCATCTTCTGCTTCTTCTGCTTCACCCTCCAGACTTCACCTTCTCCTTCTCCTTCTTCTGCTTCTTCTGCTTCACCCTCCTGACTTCACCTTGTCCTTCTCCTTCTTCTACTTCTCCTGATTCACCCTGCAGATTTCACCTTCTCCTTCTCCTTCTTCTGCTTCTTCTGCTTCACCCTCCAGACTTCACCTTCTCCTTCTCCTTCTTCTGCTTCTTCTGCTTCGCCCTCCAGACTTCACCTTCTCCTTCTCCATCTTCTGCTTCTTCTGCTTCACCCTCCAGACTTCACCTTCTCCTTCTCTTTTTTCAGCTTCTTCTGATTCACCCTCCAGACTTAACCTTCTCCTTCTCCTTCTTCTGATTCTTCTGATTCACTCTCCAGACTTCACCTTCTCCTTCTCCTTCTTCTGCTTCTTCTGATTCACCCTCCTGACTTCACCTTCACCTTCTCCATCTTCTACCTCTTCTGATTCACCCTCCTGACTTCACCTTCTCCTTCTCCTTCTTCTACTTCTTCTGCTTCACCCTCCAGCCTCCAGACTTCACCTTCTCCTTCTCCGTCTTCTACTTCTTCTGATTCACCCTCCAGACTTCACCTTCTCCTTCTCCTTCTTCTCCTTCTTCTGATTCACCCTCCAGACTTCACCTTCTCCTTCTCCTTCTTCTGCTTCTTCTGATTCACCCTCCAGACTTCACCATCTCCTTCTCCTTCTTCTGCTTCTTCTGATTCACCCTCCAGACTTCTCCTTCTCCTACTCCTTCTTCTACTTCTTCTGATTCACCCTCCAGACTTCATCTTCTCCTTCTCCTTCTTCTGCTTCTTCTGATTCACCCTCCAGACTTCACCTTCTCCTTCTCCTTCTTCTGCTTCTTCTGATTCACCCTCCAGACTTCACCTTCTCCTTCTCCTTCTTCTACTTCTTCTGATTCACCCTCCAGACTTCACCTTCTCCTTCTCCTTCTTCTACTTCTTCTGATTCACCCTCCAGACTTCACCTTCTCCTTCTCCTTCTTCTGCTTCTTCTGATTCACCCTCCAGACTTCACCTTCCCCTTCTCCTTCTTCTGCTTCTTCTGATTCACCCTCCAGACTTCACCTTTTACTTCTCCTTCTTCTGCTTCTTCTGATTCACCCTTCAGACTTCACCATATCCTTCTCCTTCTTCTGCTTCTTCTGATTCACCCTCCAGACCTCACCTTTTCCTTCTCCTTCTTCTACTTCTTCTGATTCACCCTCCAGACTTCATCTTCTCCTCCTCCTTCTTCTGCTTCTTCTGATTCACCCTCCAGACTTCACCTTCTCCTTCTCCTTTTTCTGCTTCTTCTGATTCACCCTCCAGACTTCGCCTTCTCCTTCTCCTTCTTCTACTTCTTCTGATTCACACTCCAGACTACACCTTCTCCTTCTCCTTCTTCTACTTTTTCTGATTCACCCTCCAGTCTTCACCTCCTCCTTCTCCTTCTTCTGCTTCTTCTGATTCACCCTCCAGACTTCACCTTCTCCTTCTCCTTCTTCTGCTTCTTCTGATTCACCCTCCTGACTTCACCTTCTCATTCTCCTTCTTCTGCTTCTTCTGATTCACCCTCCAGACTTCACCTTCTCCTTCTCCTTCTTCTACTTCTTCTGATTCACCCTCCAGACTTCACCTTCTCGTTCTCCTTCTTCTGCTTCTTCTGCTTCACCCTCCAGACTTCACCTTCTTCTTCTGCTTCTTCTGCTTCACCCTCCAGACTTCACCTTCTCCTTCTCCATGTTCTGCTTCTTCTGCTTCACCCTCCAGACTTCACCTTCTCCTTCTCCTTCTTCTGCTTCTTCTGCTTCACCCTCCTGACTTCACCTTCTCCTTCTCCTTCTTCTACTTCTCCTGATTCACCCTCCAGACTTCACCTTCTCCTTCTCCTTCTTCTGCTTCTTCTGCTCCACCCTCCAGACTTCACCTTCTCACTCTCCTTCTTCTGCTTCTTCTGCTTCGCCCTCCAGACGTCACCTTCTCCTTCTCCATCTTCTGCTTCTTCTGCTTCACCCTCCAGACTTCACCTTCTCCTTCTCTTTTTTCAACTTCTTCTGATTCACCCTCCAGACTTCACCTTCTCCTTCTCCTTCTTCTGATTCTTCTGATTCACTCTCCAGACTTCACCTTCTCCTTCTCCTTCTTCTGCTTCTTCTGATTCACCCTCCTGACTTCACCTTCACCTTCTCCATCTTCTACCTCTTCTGATTCACCCTCCTGACTTCACCTTCTCCTTCTCCTTCTTCTACTTCTTCTGCTTCACCCTCCAGCCTCCAGACTTCACCTTCTCCTTCTCCGTCTTCTACTTCTTCTGATTCACCCTCCAGACTTCACCTTCTCCTTCTCCTTCTTCTGCTTCTTCTGATTCACCCTCCAGACTTCACCATCTCCTTCTCCTTCTTCTGCTTCTTCTGATTCAACCTCCAGACTTCTCCTTCTGCTACTCCTTCTTCTACTTCTTCTGATTCACCGTCCAGACTTCATCTTCTCATTCTCCTTCTTCTGCTTCTTCTGATTCACCCTCCAGACTTCACCTTCTCCTTCTCCTTCTTCTGCTTCTTCTGATTCACCCTCCAGACTTCACCTTCTCCTTCTCCTTCTTCTACTTCTTCTGATTCACCCTCCAGACTTCACCTTCTCCTTCTCCTTCTTCTACTTCTTCTGATTCACCCTCCAGACTTAACCTTCTCCTTCTCCTTCTTCTGCTTCTTCTGATTCACCCTCCAGACTTCACCTTCTCCTTCTCCTTCTTCTGCTTCTTCTGATTCACCCTCCAGACTTCACCTTTTACTTCTCCTTCTTCTGCTTCTTCTGATTCACACTTCAGACTTCACCATATCCTTCTCCTTCTTCTGCTTCTTCTGATTCGCCCTCCAGACCTCACCTTCTCCTTCTCCTTCTTCTACTTCTTCTGATTCACCCTCCAGACTTCATCTTCTCCTCCTCCTTCTTCTGCTTCTTCTGATTCACCCTCCAGACTTCACCTTCTCCTTCTCCTTTTTCTGCTTCTTCTGATTCACCCTCCAGACTTCGCCTTCTCCTTCTCCTTCTTCTACTTCTTCTGATTCACCCTCCAGACTTCACCTTCTCCTTCTCCTTCTTCTGCTTCTTCTGATTCACCCTCCTGACTTCACCTTCTCATTCTCCTTCTTCTGCTTCTTCTGATTCACCCTCCAGACTTCACCTTCTCCTTCTCCTTCTTCTACTTCTTCTGATTCACCCTCCAGACTTCACCTTCTCGTTCTCCTTCTTCTGCTTCTTCTGATTCACCCTCCAGACTTCACCTTCTCCTTCTCCTTCGTCTACTTCTTCTGATTCACCCTCCAGACTTCACCTTCTCCTTCTCCTTCTTCTGCTTCTTCTGATTCACCCTCCTGACTTCACCTTCTCTTTCTCCTTCTTCTGCTTCTTCTGATTCACCCTCCAGACTTCACCTTCTCCTTCTCCTTCTTCTACTTCTTCTGATTCACTCTCCAGACTTCACCTTCTCCTTCTCCTTCTTCTACTTCTTCTGATTCACCCTCCAGTCTTCAACTTCTCCTTCTCCTTCTTCTGCTTCTTCTGATTCACCCTCCAGACTTCACCTTCTCCTTCTCCTTCTTCTACTTCTTCTGCTTCACCCCCCTGACTTCACCTTCTCCTTCTCCTTCTTCTACTTCTTCTGATTCACCCTCCAGACTTCACCTTCTCCTTCTCCTTCTTCTACTTCTTCTGATTCACCCTCCAGTCTTCACCTTCTCCTTCTCCTTCTTCTGCTTCTTCTGATTCACTCTCCAGACTTCACCTTCTCTTTCTCCTTCTTCTGCTTCTTCTGATTCACCCTCCAGACTTCACCTTCTCCTTCTCCTTCTTCTACTTCTTCTGCTTCACCCCCCTGACTTCACCTTCTCCTTCTCCTTCTTCTGCTTCTTCTGATTCACCCCCTAACTTCACCTTCTCCTTCTCCTTCTTCTGCTTCTTCTGATTCACCCTCCTGACTTCACCTTCTCCTTCTCCTTCTTCTGCTTCTTCTGATTCACCCTCCAGACTTCACCTTCTCCTTCTCCTTCTTCTGCTTCTTCTGATTCACCCTCCTGACTTCACCTTCTCATTCTCCTTCTTCTGCTTCTTCTGATTCACCCTCCAGACTTCACCTTCTCCTTCTCCTTCTTCTACTTCTTCTGATTCACCCTCCAGACTTCACCTTCTCGTTCTCCTTCTTCTGCTTCTTCTGATTCACCCTCCAGACTTCACCTTCTCCTTCTCCTTCGTCTACTTCTTCTGATTCACCCTCCAGACTTCACCTTCTCCTTCTCCTTCTTCTGCTTCTTCTGATTCACCCTCCTGACTTCACCTTCTCTTTCTCCTTCTTCTGCTTCTTCTGATTCACCCTCCAGACTTCACCTTCTCCTTCTCCTTCTTCTACTTCTTCTGATTCACTCTCCAGACTTCACCTTCTCCTTCTCCTTCTTCTACTTCTTCTGATTCACCCTCCAGTCTTCAACTTCTCCTTCTCCTTCTTCTGCTTCTTCTGATTCACCCTCCAGACTTCACCTTCTCCTTCTCCTTCTTCTACTTCTTCTGCTTCACCCCCCTGACTTCACCTTCTCCTTCTCCTTCTTCTACTTCTTCTGATTCACCCTCCAGACTTCACCTTCTCCTTCTCCTTCTTCTACTTCTTCTGATTCACCCTCCAGTCTTCACCTTCTCCTTCTCCTTCTTCTGCTTCTTCTGATTCACTCTCCAGACTTCACCTTCTCTTTCTCCTTCTTCTGCTTCTTCTGATTCACCCTCCAGACTTCACCTTCTCCTTCTCCTTCTTCTACTTCTTCTGCTTCACCCCCCTGACTTCACCTTCTCCTTCTCCTTCTTCTGCTTCTTCTGATTCACCCCCTAACTTCACCTTCTCCTTCTCCTTCTTCTGCTTCTTCTGATTCACCCTCCTGACTTCACCTTCTCCTTCTCCTTCTTCTGCTTCTTCTGATTCACCCTCCAGACTTCACCTTCTCCTTCTCCTTCTTCTCATTCTTCTGATTCACCCTCCAGACTTCACCTTCTCCTACTCCTTCTTCTACTTCTTCTGATTCACCCTCCAGACTTCACCTTCTCCTTCTCCTTCTTCTACTTCTTCTGATTCACCCTCCAGTCTTCACCTTCTCCTTCTCCTTCTTCTGCTTCTTCTGCTTCACCCTCCAGACTTCACCTTCTCCTTCTCTTTCTTCAGCTTCTTCTGATTCACCCTCCAGACTTCACCTTCTCCTTCTCCTTCTTCTGATTCTTCTGATTCACTCTCCAGACTTCACCTTCTCCTTCTCCTTCTTCTGCTTCTTCTGATTCACCCTCCTGACTTCACCTTCACCTTCTCCTTCTTCTACCTCTTCTGATTCACCCTCCTGACTTCACCTTCTCCTTCTCCTTCTTCTACTTCTTCTGCTTCACCCTCCAGCCTCCAGACTTCACCTTCTCCTTCTCCGTCTTCTACTTCTTCTGATTCACCCTCCAGACTTCACCTTCTCCTTCTCCTTCTTTTGCTTCTTCTGATTCACCCTTCAGACTTCACCTTCTCCTTCTCCTTCTTCTGCTTCTTCTGATTCACCCTCCAGACTTCACCATCTCCTTCTCCTTCTTCTGCTTTTTCTGATTCACCCTGCAGACTTCTCCTTCTCCTACTCCTTCTTCTACTTCTTCTGATTCACCCTCCAGACTTCATCTTCTCCTTCTCCTTCTTCTGCTTCTTCTGATTCACCCTCCAGACTTCACCGTCTCCTTCTCCTTCTTCTGCTTCTTCTGATTCACCCTCCAGACTTCACCTTCTCCTTCTCCTTCTTCTACTTCTTCTGATTCACCCTCCAGACTTCACCTTCTCCTTCTACTTCTTCTACTTCTTCTGATTCACCCTCCAGACTTCACCTTCTCCTTCTCCTTCTTCTGCTTCTTCTGATTCACCCTCCAGACTTCACCTTCTCCTTCTCCTTCTTCTGCTTCTTCTGATTCACCCTCCAGACTTCACCTTTTACTTCTCCTTCTTCTGCTTCTTCTGATTCACCCTTCAGACTTCACCATATCATTCTCCTTCTTCTGCTTCTTCTGATTCACCCTCCAGACATCACCTTCTCCTTCTCCTTCTTCTACTTCTTCTGATTCACCCTCCAGACTTCATCTTCTCCTCCTCCTTCTTCTGCTTCTTCTGATTCACCCTCCAGACTTCACCTTCTCCTTCTCCTTTTTCTGCTTCTTCTGATTCACCCTCCAGAGTTCGCCTTCTCCTTCTCCTTCTTCTACTTATTCTGATTCACCCTCCAGACTTCACCTTCTCCTTCTCCTTCTTCTACTTTTTCTGATTCACCCTCCAGTCTTCACCTCCTCCTTCTCCTTCTTCTGCTTCTTCTGATTCACCCTCCAGACTTCACCTTCTCCTTCTCCTTCTTCTGCTTCTTCTGATTCACCCTCCTGACTTCACCTTCTCATTCTCCTTCTTCTGCTTCTTCTGATTCACCCTCCAGACTTCACCTTCTCCTTCTCCTTCTTCGACTTCTTCTGATTCACCCTCCAGACTTCACCTTCTCGTTCTCCTGCTTCTGCTTCTTCTGATTCACCCTCCAGACTACACCTTCTCCTTCTCCTTCGTCTGCTTCTTCTGATTCACCCTCCAGACTACACCTTCTCCTTCTCCTTCTTCTACTTCTTCTGATTCACCCTCCAGACTTCACCTTCTCCTTCTCCTTCTTCAACTTCTTCTGATTCACCCTCCAGTCTTCAACTTCTCCTTCTCCTTCTTCTGCTTCTTCTGATTCACCCTCCAGACTTCACCTTCTCCTTCTCCTTCTTCTGCTTCTTCTGATTCACCCTCCTGACTTCACCTTCTCCTTCTCCTTCTTCTGCTTCTTCTGATTCACCCTCCAGACTTCACCTTCTCCTTCTCCTTCTTCTACTTCTTCTGATTCACCCTCTAGACTTCACCTTCTCCTTCTCCTTCTTCTGCTTCTTCTGATTCACCCTCCAGACTTCACCTTCTCCTTTTCCTTCGTCTACTTCTTCTGATTCACCCTCCAGACTACACCATCTCCTTCTCCTTCTTCTACTTCTTCTGATTCACCCTCCAGACTTCACCTTCTCCTTCTCCTTCTTCTGCTTCTTCTGATTCACCCTCCAGACTTCACCTTCTCCTTCTCCTTCTTCTACTTCTACTGATTCACCCTCCAGACTTCACCTTCTCCTTCTCCTTCTTCTTCTTCTTCTGATTCACCCTCCAGACTTCACCTTCTCCTTCTCGTTCTTCTACTTCTTCTGCTTCTCCCTCCAGACTTCACCTTCTCCTTCTCCTTCTTCTGCTTCTTCTGATTCACCCTCCAGACTTCACCTTCTCCTTCTCCTTCTTCTACTTCTTCTGATTCACCCTCCAGACTTCACCTTCTCCTTCTCCATCTTCTACCTCTTCTGATTCACCCTCCAGACTTCACCTTCTCCTTCTCCTTCTTCTACTTCTTCTGATTCACCCTCCTGACTTCACCTTCTCCTTCTCCTTCTTCTGCTTCTTCTGCTTCACCCTCCAGACTTCACCTTCTCCTTCTCCTTCTTCTGCTTCTTCTGCTTCACCCTCCTGACTTCACCTTCTCCTTCTCCTTGTTCTGCTTCTTCTGCTTCACCCTCCTGACTTCACCTTCTCCTTCTCCTTCTTCTACTTCTCCTGATTCACCCTCCAGACTTCACCTTCTCCTTCTCCTTCTTCTGCTTCTTCTGCTTCACCCTCCAGACTTCACCTTCTCCTTCTCCTTCTTCTGCTTCTTCTGCTTCGCCCTCCAGACTTCACCTTCTACTTTTCCATCTTCTGCTTCTTCTGCTTCACCCTCCAGACTTCACCTTCTCCTTCTCTTTCTTCAGCTTCTTCTGATTCACCCTCCAGACTTCACCTTCTCCTTCTCCTTCTTCTGATTCTTCTGATTCACTCTCCAGACTTCACCTTCTCCTTCTCCTTCTTCTGCTTCTTCTGATTCACCCTCCTGACTTCACCTTCACCTTCTCCTTCTTCTACCTCTTCTGATTCACCCTCCTGACTTCACCTTCTCCTTCTCCTTCTTCTACTTCTTCTGCTTCACCCTCCAGCCTCCAGACTTCACCTTCTCCTTCTCCGTCTTCTACTTCTTCTGATTCACCCTCCAGACTTCACCTTCTCCTTCTCCTTCTTCTGCTTCTTCTGATTCACCCTCCAGACTTCACCATCTCCTTCTCCTTCTTCTGCTTCTTCTGATTCACCCTCCAGACTTCTCCTTCTCCTACTCCTTCTTCTACTTCTTCTGATTCACCCTCCAGACTTCATCTTCTCCTTCTCCTTCTTCTGCTTCTTCTGATTCACCCTCCAGACTTCACCTTCTCCTTCTCCTTCTTCTGCTTCTTCTGATTCACCTTCCAGACTTCACCTTCTCCTTCTCCTTCTTCTACTTCTTCTGATTCACCCTCCAGACTTCACCTTCTCCTTCTCCTTCTTCTACTTCTTCTGATTCACCCTCCAGACTTCACCTTCTCCTTCTCCTTCTTCTGCTTCTTCTGATTCACCCTCCAGACTTCACCTTCTCCTTCTCCTTCTTCTGCTTCTTCTGATTCACCCTCCAGACTTCAACTTTTACTTCTCCTTCTTCTGCTTCTTCTGATTCACCCTTCAGACTTCACCATATCCTTCTCCTTCTTCTGCTTCTTCTGATTCACCCTCCAGACCTCACCTTCTCCTTCTCCTTCTTCTACTTCTTCTGATTCACCCTCCAGACTTCATCTTCTCCTCCTCCTTCTTCTGCTTCTTCTGATTCACCCTCCAGACTTCACCTTCTCCTTCTCCTTTTTCTGCTTCTTCTGATTCACCCTCCTGACTTCGCCTTCTCCTTCTCCTTCTTCTACTTCTCCTGATTCACCCTCCAGACTTCACCTTCTCCTTCTCCTTCTTCTGCTTCTTCTTCTTCACCCTCCAGACTTCACCTTCTCCTTCTCCTTCTTCTGCTTCTTCTGCTTCGCCCTCCAGACTTCACCTTCTCCTTCTCCATCTTCTGCTTCTTCTGCTTCACCCTCCAGACTTCACCTTCTCCTTCTCCTTCTTCTGCTTCTTCTGCTTCACCCTCCTGACTTCACCTTCTCCTTCCCCTTCTTCTACTTCTTCGGATTCACCCTCCAGACTTCACCTTCTCCTTCTCCTTCTTCTGCATCTTCTGCTTCACCCTCCAGACTTCACCTTCTCGTTCTCCTTCTTCTGCTTTTTCTGCTGCGCCCTCCAGACTTCACCTTCTCCTTCTCCTTCTTCTGCTTCTTCTGCTTCACCCTCCTGACTTCACCTTCTCCTTCTCCTTCTTCTACTTCTTCTGCTTCACCCCCCTGACTTCACCTTCTCCTTCTCCTTCTTCTGCTTCTTCTGATTCACCCTCCAGACTTCACCTTCACCTTCTCCTTCGTCTACTTCTTCTGATTCACCCTCCAGACTACACCATCTCCTTCTCCTTCTTCTACTTCTTCTGATTCACCCTCCAGACTTCACCTTCTCCTTCTCCTTCTTCTGCTTCTTCTGATTCACCCTCCAGACTTCACCTTCTCCTTCTCCTTCTTCTACTTCTACTGATTCACCCTCCAGACTTCACCTTCTCCTTCTCCTTCTTCTTCTTCTTCTGATTCACCCTCCAGACTTCACCTTCTCCTTCTCCTTCTTCTACTTCTTCTGCTTCTCCCTCCAGACTTCACCTTCTCCTTCTCCTTCTTCTGCTTCTTCTGATTCACCCTCCAGACTTCACCTTCTCCTTCTCCTTCTTCTACTTCTTCTGATTCACCCTCCAGACTTCACCTTCTCCTTCTCCATCTTCTACTTCTTCTGATTCACCCTCCAGACTTCACCTTCTCCTTCTCCTTCTTCTACTTCTTCTGATTCACCCTCCTGACTTCACCTTCTCCTTCTCCTTCTTCTGCTTCTTCTGCTTCACCCTCCAGACTTCACCTTCTCCTTCTCCTTCTTCTGCTTCTTCTGATTCACCCTCCTGACTTCACCTTCTCCTTCTCCTTCTTCTGCTTCTTCTGCTTCACCCTCCTGACTTCACCTTCTCCTTCTCCTTCTTCTACTTCTCCTGATTCACCCTCCAGACTTCACCTTCTCCTTCTCCTTCTTCTGCTTCTTCTGCTTCGCCCTCCAGACTTCACCTTCTCCTTCTCCATCTTCTGCTTCTTCTGCTTCACCCTCCAGACTTCACCTTCTCCTTCTCCTTCTTCTGCTTCTTCTGCTTCACCCTCCTGACTTCACCTTCTCCTTCTCCTTCTTCTACTTCTTCGGATTCACCCTCCAGACTTCACCTTCTCCTTCTCCTTCTTCTGCTTCTTCTGCTTCACCCTCCAGACTTCACCTTCTCCTTCTGCTTCTTCTGCTTTTTCTGCTGCGCCCTCCAGACTTCACCTTCTCCTTCTCCTTCTTCTGCTTCTTCTGCTTCACCCTCCTGACTTCACCTTCTCCTTCTCCTTCTTCTACTACTTCTGCTTCACCCCCCTGACTACACCTTCTCCTTCTCCTTCTTCTGCTTCTTCTGATTCACCCTCCTAACTTCACCTTCTCCTTCTCCTTCTTCTGCTTCTTCTGATTCACCCTCCTGACTTCACCTTCTACTTCTCCTTCTTCTGCTTCTTCTGATTCACCCTCCAGACTTCACCTTCTCCTTCTCCTTCTTCTGCTTCTTCTGATTCACCCTCCAGACTTCACCTTCTCCTTCTCCTTCTTCTGCTTCTTCTGATTCACCCTCCAGACCTCACCTTCTCCTTCTCCTTCTTCTACTTCTTCTGATTCACCCTCCAGACTTCATCTCCTCCTTCTCCTTCTTCTGCTTCTTCTGATTCACCCTCCAGACTTCACCTTCTCCTTCTCCTTCTTCTGCTTCTTCTGATTCACCCTCCAGACTTCACCTTCTCCTTCTCCTTCTTCTACTTCTTCTGATTCACCCTCCAGACTTCACCTTCTCCTTCTCCTTCTTCTACTTCTTCTGATTCACCCTCCAGTCTTCACCTTCTCCTTCTCCTTCTTCTGCTTCTTCTGCTTCACCCTCCAGACTTCACCATCTCCTTCTCTTTCTTCTGCTTCTTCTGATTCACCCTCCAGACTTCACCTTCTCCTTCTCCTTCTTCTGCTTCTCCTGATTCACCCTCCAGCCTTCACCTTCTCCTTCTCCTTCTTCTGCTTCTTCTGATTCAGCCTTCAGACTTCACCTTCTCCTTCTCCTTCTTCTGCTTCTTCTGATTCACCCTCCAGACCTCACCTTCTCCTTCTCCTTTTTATACTTCTTCTGATTCACCCTCCTGACTTCACCTTCTCCTTCTCCTTCTTCTGCTTCTTCTGCTTCACCCTCCAGACTTCACCTTCTCCTTCTCCTTCTTCTGCTTCTTCTGCTTCACCCTCCTGACTTCACCTTCTCCTTCTCCTTCTTCTGCTTCACCCTCCTGACTTTACCTTCTCCTTCTCCTTCTTCTACTTCTCCTGATTCACCCTCCAGACTTCACCTTCTCCTTCTCCTTCTTCTGCTTCTTCTGCTTCACCCTCCAGACTTCACCTTCTCCTTCTCCTTCTTCTGCTTCGCCCTCCAGTCTTCACCTTCTCCTTCTCCATCTTCTGCTTCTTCTGCTTCACCCTCCAGACTTCACCTTCTCCTTCTCCTTCTTCTGCTTCTTCTGCTTCACCCTCCTGACTTCACCTTCTCCTTCTCCTTCTTCTGCTTCTTCTGCTTCACCCTCCTGACTTCACCTTCTCCTTCTCCTTCTTCTACTTCTTCTGCTTCACCCCCCTGACTACACCTTCTACTTCTCCTTCTTCTGCTTCTTCTGATTCACCCTCCTAACTTCACCTTCTCCTTCTTCTGCTTCTTCTGATTCACCCTCCTGACTTCACCTTCTCCTTCTCCTTCTTCTGCTTCTTCTGATTCGCCCTCCAGACTTCACCTTCTCCTTCTCCTTCTTCTGCTTCTTCTGATTCACCCTCCAGACTTCACCTTCTCCTTCTCCTTCTTCTGCTTCTTCTGATTCACCCTCCAGACCTCACAATCTCCTTCTCCTTCTTCTACTTCTTCTGATTCACCCTCCAGACTTCATCTCCTCCTTCTCCTTCTTCTGCTTCTTCTGATTCACCCTCCAGACTTCACCTTCTCCTTCTCCTTCTTCTGCTTCTTCTGATTCACCCTCCAGACTTCACCTTCTCCTTCTCCTTCTTCTACTTCTTCTGATTCACCCTCCAGACTTCACCTTCTCCTTCTCCTTCTTCTACTTCTTCTGATTCTCCCTCCAGTCTTCACCTTCTCCTTCTCCTTCTTCTGCTTCTTCTGCTTCACCCTCCAGACTTCACCATCTCCTTCTCTTTCTTCTGCTTCTTCTGATTCACCCTCCAGACTTCACCTTCTCCTTCTCCTTCTTCTGCTTCTCCTGATTCACCCTCCAGCCTTCACCTTCTCCTTCTCCTTCTTCTGCTTCTTCTGATTCAGCCTTCAGACTTCACCTTCTCCTTCTCCTTCTTCTGCTTCTTCTGATTCACCCTCCAGACCTCACCTTCTCCTTCTCCTTTTTATACTTCTTCTGATTCACCCTCCGGACTTTATCTTCTCCTTCTCCTTCTTCTGCTTCTTCTGATTCACCCTCCAGACTTCACCTTCTCCTTCTCCTTCTTCTGCTATTTCTGATTCACCCTCCAGACTTCGCCTTCTCCTTCTCCTTCTTCTACTTCTTCTGGTTCACCCTCCAGACTTCACCTTCTCCTTCTCCTTCTTCTACTTCTTCTGATTCACCCTCCAGTCTTAACCTTCTCCTTCTCCTTGTTCTGCTTCTTCTGATTCACCCTCCAGACTTCACCTTCTCCTTCTCCTTCTTCTGCTTCTTCTGATTCACCCTCCTGACTTCACCTTCTCATTCTCCTTCTTCTGCTTCTTCTGATTCACCCTCCAGACTTCACCTTCTCCTTCTCCTTCTTCTACTTCTTCTGATTCACCCTCCAGACTTCACCTTCTCGTTCTCCTTCTTCTGCTTCTTCTGATTCACCCTCCAGACTTCACCTTCTCCTTCTCCTTCGTCTACTTCTTCTGATTCACCCTCCAGACTACACCTTCTCCTTCTCCTTCTTCTACTTCTTCTGATTCACCCTCCAGACTTCACCTTCTCCTTCTCCTTCTTCTACTTCTTCTGATTCACCCTCCAGTCTTCAACTTCTCCTTCTCCTTCTTCTGATTCTTCTGATTCACCCTCTAGACTTCACCTTCTCCTTCTCCTTCTTCTACTTCTTCTGATTCACCCTCTAGACTTCACCTTCTCCTTCTCCTTCTTCTGCTTCTTCTGATTCACCCTCCAGACTTCACCTTCTCCTTCTCCTTCGTCTACTTCTTCTGATTCCCCCTCCAGACTACACCATCTCCTTCTCCTTCTTCTACTTCTTCTGATTCGCCCTCCAGACTTCACCTTCTCCTTCTCCTTCTTCTGCTTCTTCTGATTCACCCTCCAGACTTCACCTTCTCCTTCTCCTTCTTCTACTTCTACTGGTTCACCCTCCAGACTTCACCTTCTCCTTCTCCTTCTTCTTCATCTTCTGATTCACCCTCCAGACTTCACCTTCTCCTTCTCCTTCTTCTACTTCTTCTGCTTCTCCCTCCAGACTTCACCTTCTCCTTCTCCTTCTTCTGCTTCTTCTGATTCACCCTCCAGACTTCACCTTCTCCTTCTCCTTCTTCTACTTCTTCTGATTCACCCTCCAGACTTCACCTTCTCCTTCTCCATCTTCTACTTCTTCTGATTCACACTCCAGACTTCACCTTCTCCTTCTCCTTCTTCTACTTCTTCTGATTCACCCTCCTGACTTCACCTTCTCCTTCTCCTTCTTCTGCTTCTTCTGCTTCGCCCTCCAGACTTCACCTTCTCCTTCTCCTTCTTCTGCTTCTTCTGCTTCACCCTACTGACTTCACCTTCTCCTTCTCCTTGTTCTGCTTCTTCTGCTTCACCCTCCTGACTTCACCTTCTCCTTCTCCTTCTTCTACTTCTCCTGATTCACCCTCCAGACTTCACCTTCTCCTTCTCCTTCTTCTGCTTCTTCTTCTTAACCCTCCAGACTTCACCTTCTCCTTCTCCTTCTTCTGCTTCTTCCGCTTCGCCCTCCAGACTTCACCTTCTCCTTCTCCATCTTCTGCTTCTTCTGCTTCTCCCTCCAAACTTCACCTTCTCCTTCTCCTTCTTCTGCTTCTTCTGCTTCACCCTCCTGACTTCACCTTCTCCTTCCCCTTCTTCTTCTTCTTCGGATTCACCCTGCAGACTTCACCTTCTCCTTCTCCTTCTTCTGCTTCTTCTGCTTCACCCTCCAGACTTCACCTTCTCCTTCTCCTTCTTCTGCTTTTTCTGCTGCGCCCTCCAGACTTCACCTTCTCCTTCTCCTTCTTCTGCTTCTTCTGCTTCACCCTCCTGACTTCACCTTCTCCTTCTCCTTCTTCTACTTCTTCTGCTTCACCCCCCTGACTTCACCTTCTCCTTCTCCTTCTTCTGCTTCTTCTGATTCACCCTCCAGACTTCACCTTCACCTTCTCCTTCGTCTACTTCTTCTGATTCACCCTCCAGACTACACCATCTCCTTCTCCTTCTTCTACTTCTTCTGATTCACCCTCCTGACTTCACCTTCTCCTTCTCCTTCTTCTACTTCTTCTGCTTCACCCTCCAGACTTCACCTTCTCCTTCTCCTTCTTCTACTTCTTCTGATTCACCCTCCAGACTTCACCTTCTCCTTCTCCTTCTTCTGCTTCTTCTGATTCACCCTCCAGACTTCACCTTCTCCGACTCCTTATTCTGCTTCTTCTGATTCACCCTACAGACTTCAGCTTCTCCTTCTCCTTCTTCTGCTTCTTCTGATTCACCCTCCAGACTTCACCTTCTCCTTCTCCTTCTTCTGCTTCTTCTGATTCACCCTCCAGACTTCACCTTCTCCTTCTCCTTCTTCTACTTCTTCTGATTCACCCTCCAGACTTCATCTTCTCCTTCTCCTTCTTCTGCTTCTTCTGATTCACCCTCCAGACTTCACCTTCTCCTTCTCCTTCTTCTGCTTCTTCTGATTCACCCTCCAGACTTCACCTTCTCCTTCTCCTTCTTCTACTTCTTCTGATTCACCCTCCAGACTTCACCTTCTCCTCTCCTTCTTCTACTTCTTCTGATTCACCCTCCGGACTTCACCTTCTCCTTCTCCTTCTTCTGCTTCTTCTGATTCACCCTCCAGACTTCAGCTTCTACTTCTCCTTCTTCTGCTTCTTCTGATTCACCCTCCAGACTTCACCTTCTCCTTCTCCTTTTTCTGCTTCTTCTGATTCACCCTTCAGACTTCACCTTCTCCTTCTCCTTCTTCTGCTTCTTCTGATTCACCCTCCAGATCTCACCTTCTCCTTCTCCTTCTTCTACTTCTTCTGATTCACCCTCCAGACTTCATCTTCTCCTTCTCCTTCTTCTGCTTCTTCTGATTCACCCTCCAGATTTCATCTTCTCCTTCTCCTTCTTCTGCTTCTTCTGATTCACCCTCCAGACTTCGCCTTCTCCTTCTCCTTCTTCTCCTTCTTCTGATTCACCCTCCAGACTTCACCTTCTCCTTCTCCTTCTTCTACTTCTTCTGATTCACCCTCCAGTCTTCACCTTCTCCTTCTCCTTCTTCTGCTTCTTCTGATTCACCCTCCAGACTTCACCTTCTCCTTCTCCTTCTTCTGCTTCCTCTGATTCACCCTCCTGACTTCACCTTCTCCTTCTCCTTCTTCTGCTCCTTCTGATTCACCCTCCAGACTTCACCTTCTCCTTCTCCTTCTTCTACTTCTTCTGATTCACCCTCCAGACTTCACCTTCTCCTTCTACTTCTTCTGCTTCTTCTGATTCACACTCCATACTTCACCTTCTCCTTCTCCTTCTTCTGCTTCTTCTGATTCACCCTCCATACTTCACCTTCTCCTTCTCCTTCTTCTGCTTCTTCTGATTCACCCTCCAGACTTCACCTTCTCCTTCTCCTTCTTCTGCTTCTTCTGATTCACCCTCCAGACTTCACCTTCTCCTTCTGCTTCTTCTACTTCTTCTGATTCACCCTCCAGACTTCACCTTCTCCTTCTCCTTCTTCTGCTTCTTCTGATTCACCCTCCAGACTTCACCTTCTCCTTCTCCTTCGTCTACTTCTCCTGATTCACCATCCAAACTACACCTTCTCCTTCTCCTTCTTCTACTTCTTCTGATTCACCCTCCAGACTTCACCTTCTCCTTCTCCTTCTTCTGCTTCTTCTGATTCACCCTCCAGACTTCACCTTCTCCTTTTCCTTCTTCTACTTCTTCTGATTCACCCTCCAGACTTTACCTTCTCCTTCTCCTTCTTCTACTTCTTCTGATTCACCCTCCAGACTTCACCTTTTCCTTCTCCTTCTTCTACTTCTTCTGATTCTCCCTCCAGACTTCACCTTCTCCTTCTCCTTCTTCTGCTTCTTCTGATTCACCCTCCAGACTTCACCTTCTCCTTCTCCTTCTTCTACTTCTTCTGATTCACCCTCCAGACTTCACCTTCTCCTTCTCCTTCTTCTACTTCTTCTGATTCACCCTCCAGACTTCACCTTCTCCTTCTCCTTCTTCTACTTCTTCTGATTCACCCTCCTGACTTCACCTTCTCCTTCTCCTTCTTCTGCTTCTTCTGCTTCACCCTCCAGACTTCACCTTCTCCTTCTCCTTCTTTTGCTTCTTCTGCTTCACCCTCCAGACTTCACCTTCTCCGTCTCCTTCTTCTGCTTCACCCTCCTGACTTCACCTTCTCCTTCTCCTTCTTCTACTTCTTCTGATTCACCCTGCAGACTTCACCTTCTCCTTCTCCTTCTTCTGCTTCTTCTGCTTCGCCCTCCAGACTTCACCTTCTCCTTCTCCTTCTTCTGTTTCTTCTGCTTCACCCTCCAGACTTCACCTTCTCCTTCTCCTTCTTCTGCTTCTTCTGCTTCACCCTCCTGACTTCACCTTCTCCTTCTCCTTCTTCTACTTCTTCTGATTCACCCTCCATACTTCACCTTCTCCTTCTCCTTCTTCTGCTTCTTCTGATTCACCCTCCAGACTTCACCTTCTCCTTCTCCTTCTTCTGCTTCTTCTGATTCACCCTCCAGACTTCACCTTCTCCTTCTGCTTCTTCTACTTCTTCTGATTCACCCTCCAGACTTCACCTTCTCCTTCTCCTTCTTCTGCTTCTTCTGATTCACCCTCCAGACTTCACCTTCTCCTTCTCCTTCGTCTACTTCTCCTGATTCACCATCCAAACTACACCTTCTCCTTCTCCTTCTTCTACTTCTTCTGATTCACCCTCCAGACTTCACCTTCTCCTTCTCCTTCTTCTGCTTCTTCTGATTCACCCTCCAGACTTCACCTTCTCCTTTTCCTTCTTCTACTTCTTCTGATTCACCCTCCAGACTTTACCTTCTCCTTCTCCTTCTTCTACTTCTTCTGATTCACCCTCCAGACTTCACCTTCTCCTTCTCCTTCTTCTACTTCTTCTGCTTCTCCCTCCAGACTTCACCTTCTCCTTCTCCTTCTTCTGCTTCTTCTGATTCACCCTCCAGACTTCACCTTCTCCTTCTCCTTCTTCTACTTCTTCTGATTCACCCTCCAGACTTCACCTTCTCCTTCTCCTTCTTCTACTTCTTCTGATTCACCCTCCAGACTTCACCTTCTCCTTCTCCTTCTTCTACTTCTTCTGATTCACCCTCCTGACTTCACCTTCTCCTTCTCCTTCTTCTGCTTCTTCTGCTTCACCCTCCAGACTTCACCTTCTCCTTCTCCTTCTTTTGCTTCTTCTGCTTCACCCTCCAGACTTCACCTTCTCCGTCTCCTTCTTCTGCTTCACCCTCCTGACTTCACCTTCTCCTTCTCCTTCTTCTACTTCTTCTGATTCACCCTCCAGACTTCACCTTCTCCTTCTCCTTCTTCTGCTTCTTCTGCTTCGCCCTCCAGACTTCACCTTCTCCTTCTCCTTCTTCTGTTTCTTCTGCTTCACCCTCCAGACTTCACCTTCTCCTTCTCCTTCTTCTGCTTCTTCTGCTTCACCCTCCTGACTTCACCATCTCCTTCTCCTTCTTCTACTTCTTCTGCTTCACCCCCCTGACTTCACCTTCTCCTTCTCCTTCTTCTGCTTCTTCTGATTCACCATCCTAACTTCACCTTCTCCTTCTCCTTCCTCTGCTTCTTCTGATTCACCCTCCTGACTTCACCTTCTCCTTCTCCTTCTTCTGCTTCTTCTGATTCACCCTCCAGACTTCACCTTCTCCTTCTCCTTCTTCTGCTTCTTCTGATTCACCCTCCAGACTTCATCTTCTCCTTCTCCTTCTTCTGCTTCTTCTGATTCACCCTCCAGACCTCACCTTCTCCTTCTCCTTCTTCTACTTCTTCTGATTCACCCTCCAGACTTCACCTTCTCCTTCTCCTTCTTCTACTTCTTCTGATTCACCCTCCTGACTTCACCTTCTCCTTCTCCTTCTTCTACTTCTTCTGCTTCACCCTCCAGACTTCACCTTCTCCTTCTCCTTCTTCTACTTCTTCTGATTCACCCTCCAGACTTCACCTTCTCCTTCTCCTTCTTCTGCTTCTCCTGATTCACCCACCAGACTTCACCTTCTCCTTCTCCTTATTCTGCTTCTTCTGATTCACCCTCCAGACTTCACCTTCTCCTTCTCCTTCTTCTGCTTCTTCTGATTCACCCTCCAGACTTCACCTTCTCCTTCTCCTTCTTCTGCTTCTTCTGATTCACCCTCCAGACTTCACCTTCTCCTTCTCCTTCTTCTACTTCTTCTGATACACCCTCCAGACTTCATCTTCTCATTCTCCTTCTTCTGCTTCTTCTGATTCACCCTCCAGACTTCACCTTCTCCTTCTCCTTCTTCTGCTTCTTCTGATTCACCCTCCAGACTTGTCCTTCTCCTTCTCCTTCTTCTACTTCTTCTGATTCACCCTCCAGACTTCACCTTCTCCTTCTCCTTCTTCTACTTCTTCTGATTCACCCTCCAGACTTCACCTTCTCCTTCTCCTTCTTCTGCATCTTCTGATTCACCCTCCAGACTTCACCTTCTCCTTCTCCTTCTTCTGCTTCTTCTGATTCACCCTCCAGACTTCACCTTCTCCTTCTCCATCTTCTGCTTCTTCTGATTCACCCTTCAGACTTCACCTTCTCCTTCTCCTTCTTCTGCTTCTTCTGATTCACCCTCCAGACCTCACCTTCTCCTTCTCCTTCTTCTACTTCTTATGATTCACCCTCCAGACTTCACCTTCTCCTTCTCCTTCTTCTGCTTCTTCTGATTCACCCTCCAGACTTAACCTTCTCCTTCTCCTTCTTCTGCTTCTTCTGATTCACCCCCCAGACTTCGCCTTCTCCTTCTGCTTCTTCTACTTCTTCTGATTCACCCTACAGACTTCACCATCTCCTTCTCCTTCTTCTACTTATTCTGATTCACCCTCCAGTCTTCACCTTCTCCTTCGCCTTCTTCTGCTTCTTCTGATTCACCCTCCAGACTTCACCTTCTCCTTCTCCTTCTTCTGCTTCTTCTGATTCACCCTCCTGACTTCACCATCTCCTTCTCCTTCTTCTGCTTCTTCTGATTCACCCTCCAGACTTCACCTTCTCCTTCTCCTTCTTCTCCTTCTTCTGATTCACCCTCCAGACTTCACCTTCTCCTTCTACTTCTTCTGCTTCTTCTGATTCACCCTCCAGACTTCACCTTCTCCTTCTCCTTCTTCTGCTTCTTCTGATTCACCCTCCAGACTTCACCTTCTCCTTCTCCTTCTTCTGCTTCTTCTGATTCACCCTCCAGACTTCACCTTCTCCTTCTCCTTCTTCTACTTCTTCTGATTCACCCTCCAGACTTCACCTTCTCCTTCTCCTGCTTCTGCTTCTTCTGATTCACCCTCCAGACTTCACCTTCTCCTTCTCCTTCGTCGACTTCTTCTGATTCACCCTCCAGACTACACCTTCTCCTTCTCCTTCTTCTACTTCTTCTGATTCACCCTCCAGACGTCACCTTCTCCTTCTCCTTCTTCTACTTCTTCTGATTCACCCTCCAGACTTCACCTTCTCCTTCTCCTTCTTCTACTTCTTCTTCTTCTCCCTCCAGACTTCACCTTCTCCTTCTCCTTCTTCTGCTTCTTCTGATTCACCCTCCAGACTTCACCTTCTCCTTCTCCTTCTTCTACTTCTTCTGATTCACCCTCCTGACTTCACCTTCTCGTTCTCCTTCTTCTGCTTCTTCTGCTTCACCCTCCAGACTTCACCTTCTCCTTCTCCTTCTTCTGCTTCTTCTGCTTCACCCTCCAGACTTCACCTTGTCCTTCTCCTTCTTCTGCTTCTTCTGCTTCACCCTCCTGACTTCACCTTCTCCTTCTCCTTCTTCTACTTCTTCTGATTCACCCTCCAGAATTCACCTTCTCCTTCTCCTTCTTCTGCATCTTCTGATTCACCCTCCAGACTTCACCTTCTCCTTCTCCATCTTCTGCTTCTTCTGATTCACCCTTCAGACTTCACCTTCTCCTTCTCCTTCTTCTGCTTCTTCTGATTCACCCTCCCGACCTCACCTTCTCCTTCTCCTTCTTCTACTTCTTATGATTCACCCTCCAGACTTCACCTTCTCCTTCTCCTTCTTCTGCTTCTTCTGATTCACCCTCCAGACTTAACCTTCTCCTTCTCCTTCTTCTGCTTCTTCTGATTCACCCCCCAGACTTCGCCTTCTCCTTCTGCTTCTTCTACTTCTTCTGATTCACCCTACAGACTTCACCATCTCCTTCTCCTTCTTCTACTTATTCTGATTCACCCTCCAGTCTTCACCTTCTCCTTCGCCTTCTTCTGCTTCTTCTGATTCACCCTCCAGACTTCACCTTCTCCTTCTCCTTCTTCTGCTTCTTCTGATTCACCCTCCTGACTTCACCTTCTCCTTCTCCTTCTTCTGCTTCTTCTGATTCACCCTCCAGACTTCACCTTCTCCTTCTCCTTCTTCTCCTTCTTCTGATTCACCCTCCAGACTTCACCTTCTCCTTCTACTTCTTCTGCTTCTTCTGATTCACCCTCCAGACTTCACCTTCTCCTTCTCCTTCTTCTGCTTCTTCTGATTCACCCTCCAGACTTCACCTTCTCCTTCTCCTTCTTCTACTTCTTCTGATTCACCCTCCAGACTTCACCTTCTCCTTCTCCTGCTTCTGCTTCTTCTGATTCACCCTCCAGACTTCACCTTCTCCTTCTCCTTCGTCGACTTCTTCTGATTCACCCTCCAGACTACACCTTCTCCTTCTCCTTCTTCTACTTCTTCTGATTCACCCTCCAGACGTCACCTTCTCCTTCTCCTTCTTCTACCTCTTCTGATTCACCCTCCAGACTTCACCTTCTCCTTCTCCTTCTTCTACTTCTTCTGCTTCTCCCTCCAGACTTCACCTTCTCCTTCTCCTTCTTCTGCTTCTTCTGATTCACCCTCCAGACTTCACCTTCTCCTTCTCCTTCTTCTACTTCTTCTGATTCACCCTCCTGACTTCACCTTCTCCTTCTCCTTCTTCTGCTTCTTCTGCTTCACCCTCCAGACTTCACCTTCTCCTTCTCCTTCTTCTGCTTCTTCTGCTTCACCCTCCAGACTTCACCTTGTCCTTCTCCTTCTTCTGCTTCTTCTGCTTCACCCTCCTGACTTCACCTTCTCCTTCTCCTTCTTCTACTTCTTCTGATTCACCCTCCAGAATTCACCTTCTCCTTCTCCTTCTTCTACTTCTTCTGATTCACCCTCCAGACTTCACCTTCTCCTTCTCCTTCTTCTGCTTCTTCTTCTTCACCCTCCAGACGTCACCTTCTCTTTCTCCTTCTTCTGCTTCTTCTGCTTCGCCCTCCAGACTTCACCTTCTCCTTCTCCTTCTTCTGCTTCTTCTGCTTCACCCTCCAGACATCACCTTCTCCGTCTCCTTCTTCTGCTTCTTCTGCTTCTCCCTCATGACTTCACCTTCTCCTTCTCCTTCTTCTACTTCTTCTGATTCACCCTCCAGACTTCACCTTCTCCTTCTACTTCTTCTGCTTCTTCTGCTTCACCCTCCAGACTTCACCTTCTCCTTCTCCTTCTTCTGCTTCTTCTGCTGCGCCCGCCAGACTTCACCTTCTCCTTCTCCTTCTTCTGCTTCTTCTGCTTCACCCTCCTGACTTCACCTTCTCCTTCTCCTTCTTCTACTTCTTCTGCTTCACCCCCCTGACTTCACCTTCTCCTTCTCCTTCTTCTGCTTCTTCTGATTCACCCTCCTAACTTCACCTTCTCCTTCTCCTTCTTCTGCTTCTTCTGATTCACCCTCCTGACTTCACCTTCTCCTTCTCCTTCTTCTGCTTCTTCTGATTTACCCTCCAGACTTCACCTTCTACTTCTCCTTCTTCTGCCTCTTCTGATTCACCCTCCAGACTTCACCTTCTCCTTCTCCTTCTTCTGCTTCTTCTGATTCACCCTCCAGACCTCACCTTCTCCTTCTCCTTCTTCTACTTCTTCTGATTCACCCTCCGGACTTCATCTTCTCCTTCTCCTTCTTCTACTTCTTCTGATTCACCCGCCAGTCTTCACGTTCTCCTTATCCTTCTTCTGCTTCTTCTGATTCACCCTCCAGACTTCACCTTCTCCTTCTCCTTCTTCTGCTTCTTCTGATTCACCCTCCAGAGCTCACCATCTCCTTCTCCTTCTTCTACTTCTTCTGATTCACCCTCCAGACATCACCTTCTCCTTCTGCTTCTTCTACTTCTTCTGATTCACCCTCCAGTCTTCACCTTCTCCTTCTCCTGCTTCTGCTTCTTCTGATGCACCCTCCTGACTTCACCTTCTCCTTCTCCTTCTTCTGCTTCTTCTGATTCACCCTCCAGACTTCACCTTCTCCTTCTCCTTCTTCTACTTCTTCTGATTCACCCTCCAGACTTCACCTTCTCCTTCTACTTCTTCTGCTTCTTCTGATTCACCCTCCAGACTTCACCTTCTCCTTCTCCTTCTTCTGCTCCTTCTGATTCACCCTCCAGACTTCACCTTCTCCTTCTCCTTCTTCTGCTTCTTCAGATTCACCCTCCAGACTTCACCTTCTCCTTCTCCTTCTTCTGCTTCTTCTGATTCACCCTCCAGACTTCACCTTCTCCTTCTCCTTCTTCTACTTCTTCTGATTCACCCTCCAGACTTCGCCTTCTCCTTCTCCTTCTTCTGCTTTTTCTGATTCACCCTCCAGACTTCACCTTCTCCTTCTCCTTCGTCTACTTCTTCTGATTCACTCTCCAGACTACACCTTCTCCTTCTCCTTCTTCTACTTCTTCTGATTCAGCCTCCAGACTCCACCTTCTCCTTCTCCTTCTTCTGCTTCTTCTGATTCACCCTCCAGACTTCACCTTCTCCTTCTCCTTCTTCTACATCTTCTGATTCACCCTCCAGACTTCACCTTCTCCTTCTCCTTCTTCTACTTCTTCTTATTCATCCTCCAGACTTCACCTTCTCCTTCTCCTTCTTCTACTTCTTCTGATACACCCTCCTGACTTCACCTTCTCCTTCTCCTTCTTCTGCTTCTTCTGCTTCACCCTCCAGACTTCACCTTCTCCTTCTCCTTCTTCTGCTTCTTCTGTTTCACCCTCCAGACTTCACCTTCTCCTTCTCCTTCTTCTGCTTCTTCTGCTTCACCATCCAGACTTCACCTTCTCCTTCTCCATCTTCTACTTCTTCTGCTTCGCCCGCCAGACTTCACCTTCTCCTTCTCCTTCTTCTGCTTCTTCTGCTTCACCCTCCAGACTTCACCTTCTCCTTCTCCTTCTTCTGCTTTTTCTGCTTCACCCTCCTGACTTCACCTTCTCCTTCTCCTTCTTCTGCTTCTTCTGATTCACCCTCCTAACTTCACCTTCTCCTTCTCCTTCTTCTGCTTCTTCTGATTCACCCTCCTGACTTCACCTTCTCCTTCTCCTTCTTCTACTTCTTCTGATTCACCCTCCAGACTTCACCTTCTCCTTCTCCTTCTTCTACCTCTTCTGATTCACCCTCCAGACTTCACCTTCTCCTTCTCCTTCTTCTACTTCTTCTGATTCACCCTCCAGACTTCCCCTTCTCCTTCTTCTTCTTCTACTTCTTCTGATTCAACCTCCAGACTTCACCTTCTCCTTCTCCTTCTTCTACTTCTTCTGATTCATCCTCCAGACTTCACCTTCTCCTTCTCCTTCTTCTACTTCTTCTGATACACCCTCCTGACTTCACCTTCTCCTTCTCCTTCTTCTGCTTCTTCTGCTTCACCCTCCAGACTTCACCTTCTCCTTCTCCTTCTTCTGCTTCTTCTGTTTCACCCTCCAGACTTCACCTTCTCCTTCTCCTTCTTCTGCTTCTTCTGCTTCACCATCCAGACTTCACCTTCTCCTTCTCCTTCTTCTACTTCTTCTGCTTCGCCCGCCAGACTTCACCTTCTCCTTCTCCTTCTTCTGCTTCTTCTGCTTCACCCTCCAGACTTCACCTTCTCCTTCTCCTTCTTCTGCTTTTTCTGCTTCACCCTCCTGACTTCAACTTCTCCTTCTCCTTCTTCTACTTCTTCTGATTCACCCTCCAGACTTCACCTTCTCCTTCTCCTTCTTCTGCTTCTTCTGCTTCACCCTCCAGACTTCACCTTCACCTTCTCCTTCTTCTGCTTCTTCTGCTGCGCCCGCCAGACTTCACCTTCTCCTTCTCCTTCTTCTGCTTCTTCTGCTTCACCTTCCTGACTTCGCCTTCTCCTTCTCCTTCTTCTACTTTTTCTGCTTCACCCCCCTGACTTCACCTTCTCCTTCTCCTTCTTCTGCTTCTTCTGATTCACCCTCCTAACTTCACCTTCTCCTTCTCCTTCTTCTGCTTCTTCTGATTCACCCTCCTGACTTCACCTTCTCCTTCTCCTTCTTCTACTTCTTCTGATTCACCCTCCAGACTTCACCTTCTCCTTCTCCTTCTTCTACCTCTTCTGATTCACCCTCCAGACTTCACCTTCTCCTTCTCCTTCTTCTACTTCTTCTGATTCACCCTCCAGTCTTCACCTTCTACTTCTCCTTCTTCTGCTTCTTCTGCTTCACCCTCTAGACTTCACCTTCTCCTTCTCTTTCTTCTGCTTCTTCTGATTCACCCTCCAGACTTCACCTTCTCCTTCTCCTTCTTCTGATTCTTCTGATTCACACTCCAGACTTCACCTTCTCCTTCTCCTTCTTCTGCTTCTTCTGATTCACCCTCCTGACTTCACCTTCTCCTTCTCCTTCTTCTACTTCTTCTGATTCACCCTCATGACTTCACCTTCTCCTTCTCCTTCTTCTACTTCTTCTGCTTCACCCTCCAGACTTCACCTTCTCCTTCTCCTTCTTCTACTTCTTCTGATTCACCCTCCAGACTTCACCTTCTCCTTCTCCTTCTTCTGCTTCTTCTGATTCACCCTCCAGACTTCACCTTCTCCTTCTCCTTATTCTGCTTCTTCTGATTCACCCTCCAGACTTCACCTTCTCCTTCTCCTTCTTCTGCTTCTTCTGATTCACTCTTCAGACTTCACCTTCTCCTTCCCCTTCTTCTGCTTCTTCTGATTCACCCTCCAGACTTCACCTTCTCCTTCTCCTTCTTCTACTTCTTCTGATTCACCCTCCAGACTTCATCTTCTCCTTCTCCTTCTTCTACTTCTTCTGATTCACCCGCCAGTCTTCACCTTCTCCTTCTCCTTCTTCTGCTTCTTCTGATTCACCCTCCAGACTTCACCTTCTCCTTCTCCTTCTTCTGCTTCTTCTGATTCACCCTCCAGACCTCACCATCTCCTTCTCCTTCTTCTATTTCTTCTGATTCACCCTCCAGACTTCACCTTCTCCTTCTGCTTCTTCTACTTCTTCTGATTCACCCTCCAGTCTTCACCTTCTCCTTCTCCTGCTTCTGCTTCTTCTGATTCACCCTCCTGACTTCACCTTCTCCTTCTCCTTCTTCTGCTTCTTCTGATTCACCCTCCAGACTTCACCTTCTCCTTCTCCTTCTTCTACTTCTTCTGATTCACCCTCCAGACTTCACCTTCTCCTTCTACTTCTTCTGCTTCTTCTGATTCACCCTCCAGACTTCACCTTCTCCTTCTCCTTCTTCTGCTTCTTCTGATTCACCCTCCAGACTTCACCTTCTCCTTCTCCTTCTTCTGCTTCTTCAGATTCACCCTCCAGACTTCACCTTCTCCTTCTCCTTCTTCTACTTCTTCTGATTCACCCTCCTGACTTCACCTTCTCCTTCTCCTTCTTCTGCTTCTTCTGCTTCACCCTCTAGACTTCACCTTCTCCTTCTCCTTCTTCTGCTTCTTCTGCTTCACCCTCCAGACTTCACCTTCTCCTTCTCCTTCTTCTGCTTCTTCTGTTTCACCCTCCAGACTTCACCTTCTCCTTCTCCTTCTTCTGCTTCTTCTGCTTCACCCTCCTGACTTCACCTTCTCCTTCTCCTTCTTCTACTTCTTCTGATTCACCCTCCAGACTTCACCTTCTCCTTCTCCTTCTTCTGCTTCTTCTGCTTCACCATCCAGACTTCACCTTCTCCTTCTCCTTCTTCTACTTCTTCTGCTTCACCCTCCAGACTTCACCTTCTATTTCTCCTTCTTCTGCTTCTTCTGCTTCACCATCCAGACTTCACCTTCTCCTTCTCCTTCTTCTACTTCTTCTGATTCACCCTCCAGACTTCACCTTCTCCTTCTCCTTCTTCTGATTCTTCTGATTCACACTCCAGACTTCACCTTCTCCTTCTCCTTCTTCTGCTTCTTCTGATTCACCCTCCTGACTTCACCTTCTCCTTCTCCTTCTTCTACTTCTTCTGATTCACCCTCATGACTTCACCTTCTCCTTCTCCTTCTTCTACTTCTTCTGCTTCACCCTCCAGACTTCACCTTCTCCTTCTCCTTCTTCTACTTCTTCTGCTTCACCCTCCAGACTTCACCTTCTCCTTCTCCTTCTTCTGCTTCTTCTGATTCACCCTCCAGACTTCACCTTCTCCTTCTCCTTATTCTGCTTCTTCTGATTCACCCTCCAGACTTCACCTTCTCCTTCTCCTTCTTCTGCTTCTTCTGATTCACTCTTCAGACTTCACCTTCTCCTTCCCCTTCTTCTGCTTCTTCTGATTCACCCTCCAGACTTCACCTTCTCCTTCTCCTTCTTCTACTTATTCTGATTCACCCTCCAGACTTCACCTTCTCCTTCTCCTTCTTCTGCTTCTTCTGATTCACCCTCCTGACTTCACCTTCTCCTTCTCCTTCTTCTACTTCTTCTGATTCACCCTCCTGACTTCACCTTCTCCTTCTCCTTCTTCTGCTTCTTCTG
This sequence comes from Somniosus microcephalus, assembly GCF_052327205.1. Classification (NCBI taxonomy): domain Eukaryota; kingdom Metazoa; phylum Chordata; class Chondrichthyes; order Squaliformes; family Somniosidae; genus Somniosus; species Somniosus microcephalus. The sequence goes on along the minus strand of NW_028225267.1, from coordinate 739,097 downwards.
CTTCACCCTCTAGACTTCACCTTCTCCTTCTCTTTGTTCTGCTTCTTCTGATTCACCCTCCAGACTTCACCTTCTCCTTCTCCTTTTTCTGATTCTTCTGATTCACACTCCAGACTTCACCTTCTCCTTCTCCTTCTTCTGCTTCTTCTGATTCACCCTCCTGACTTCACCTTCTCCTTCTCCTTCTTCTACTTCTTCTGATTCACCCTCATGACTTCACCTTCTCCTTCTCCTTCTTCTACTTCTTCTGCTTCACCCTCCAGACTTCACCTTCTCCTTCTCCTTCTTCTACTTCTTCCGATTCACCCTCCAGACTTCACCTTCTCCTTCTCCTTCTTCTGCTTCTTCTGATTCACCATCCAGACTTCACCTTCTCCTTCTCCTTATTCTGCTTCTTCTGATTCACCCTCCAGACTTCACCTTCTCCTTCTCCTTCTTCTGCTTCTTCTGATTCACTCTTCAGACTTCACCTTCTCCTTCCCCTTCTTCTGCTTCTTCTGATTCACCCTCCAGACTTCACCTTCTCCTTCTCCTTCTTCTACTTATTCTGATTCACCCTCCAGACTTCATCTTCTCCTTCTCCTTCTTCTGCTTCTTCTGATTCACCCTCCAGACTTCACCTTCTCCTTCTCCTTCTTCTGCTTCTTCTGATTCACCCTCCAGACTTCAACTTCTCCTTCTCCTTGTTCTACATCTTCTGATTCACCCTCCAGACTTCACCTTCTCCTTCTCCTTCTTCTACTTCTTCTGATTCACCCTCCAGACTTCACCTTCTCCTTCTCCTTCTTCTGCTTCTTCTGATTCACCCTCCAGACTTCACCTTCTCGTTCTCCTTCTTCTGCTTCTTCTGGTTCATCCTTCAGACTTCACCTTCTCCTTCTCCTTCTTCTGCTCCTTCTGATTCACCCTCCAGACCTCAACTTCTCCTTCTCCTTCTTCTAATTCTTCTGATTCACCCTCCAGACTTCACCTTCTCATTCTCCTTCTTCTACTTCTTCTGCTTCACCCTCCAGACTTCACCTTCTCATTCTCCTTCTTCTACTTCTTCTGATTCACCCTCCAGACTTCACCTTCTCCTTCTCTTTCTTCCACTTCTTCTGATTCACCCTCTAGACTTCACCTTCTCCTTTTCCTTCTTCTACTTCTTCTGATTCACCCTCCTGACTTCACCTTCTCCTTCTCCTTCTTCTGCTTCTTCTGCTTCACCCTCTAGACTTCACCTTCTCCTTCTCTTTCTTCTGCTTCTTCTGATTCACCCTCCAGACTTCACCTTCTCCTTCTCCTTCTTCTGATTCTTCTGATTCACACTCCAGACTTCACCTTCTCCTTCTCCTTCTTCTGCTTCTTCTGATTCACCCTCCTGACTTCACCTTCTCCTTCTCCTTCTTCTACTTCTTCTGATTCACCCTCATGACTTCACCTTCTCCTTCTCCTTCTTCTACTTCTTCTGCTTCACCCTCCAGACTTCACCTTCTCCTTCTCCTTCTTCTACTTCTTCTGATTCACCCTCCAGACTTCACCTTCTCCTTCTCCTTCTTCTGCTTCTTCTGATTCACCCTCCAGACTTCACCTTCTCCTTCTCCTTATTCTGCTTCTTCTGATTCACCCTCCAGACTTCACCTTCTCCTTCTCCTTCTTCTGCTTCTTCTGATTCACCCTCCAGACTTCACCTTCTCCTTCTCCTTCTTCTGCTTCTTCTGATTCACCCTCCAGACTTCACCTTCTCCTTCTCCTTCTTCTGCTTCTTCTGATTCACCCTCCAGACTTCACCTTCTCCTTCTCCTTCTTCTGCTTCTTCTGATACACCCTCCAGACTTCACCTTCTCCTTCTCCTTCTTCTGCTTCTTCTGGTTCACCCTTCAGTCTTCACCTTCTCCTTCTCCTTCTTCTGCTTCTTCTGATTCACCCTCCAGACTTCACCTTCTCCTTCTCCTTCTTCTGCTTCTTCTGATACACCCTCCAGACTTCACCTTCTCCTTCTCCTTCTTCTGCTTCTTCTGGTTCACCCTTCAGTCTTCACCTTCTCCTTCTCCTTCTTCTGCTTCTTCTGATTCACCCTCCAGACCTCAACTTCTCCTTCTCCTTCTTCTAATTCTTCTGATTCACCCTCCAGACTTCATCTTCTCCTTCTCCTTCTTCTGCTTCTTCTGATTCACCCTCCAGACTTCACCTTCTCCTTCTCCTTCTTCTGCTTCTTCTGATTCACCCTCCAGACTTCGCCTTCTCCTTCTCCTTCTTCTACTTCTTCTGATTCACCCTCCAGACTTCACCTTCTCCTTCTCCTTCTTCTACTTCTTCTGATTCAACCTCCAGTCTTCACCTTCTCCTTCTCCTTCTTCAACTTCTTCTGATTCACCCTCCAGACTTCGCCTTCTCCTTCTCCTTCTTCTACTTCTTCTGATTCACCCTCCAGACTTCACCTTCTCCTTCTCCTTCTTCTGCTTCTTCTGATTCACCCTCCAGACTTCGCCTTCTCCTTCTCCTTCTTCTACTTCTTCCGCTTCACCCTCCAGACTTCACCTTCTCCTTCTCCTTCTTCTACTTCTTCTGATTCACCCTCCAGACTTCACCTTCTCCTTCTCCTTCTTCTGCTTCTTCTGATTCACCCTCCAGACTTCACCTTCTCCTTCTCCTTATTCTGCTTCTTCTGATTCACCCTCCAGACTTCACCTTCTCCTTCTCCTTCTTCAACTTCTTCTGATTCACCCTCCAGACTTCACCTTCTCCTTCTCCTTCTTCTGCTTCTTCTGCTTCTCCCTCCAGACTTCACCTTCTCCTTCTCCTTCTTCTGCTTCTTCTGCTTCACCCTCCTTACTTCACCTTCTCCTTCTCCTTCTTCTACTTCTTCTGATTCACCCTCCAGACTTCACCTTCTTCTTCTCCTTCTTCTGCTTCTTCTGCTTCACCCTCCAGACATCACCTTCTCCTTCTCCTTCTTCTGCTTCTTCTGCTTCGCCCTCCAGACTTCACCTTCTCCTTCTCCTTCTTCTACTTCTTCTGCTTCACGCTCCAGACTTCACCTTCTCCTTCTCCTTCTTCTACTTCTTCTGATTCACCCTCCAGACTTCACCTTCTCCTTCTCCTTCTTCTGCTTCTTCTGATTCACCCTCCAGACTTCACCTTCTCCTTCTCCTTATTCTGCTTCTTCTGATTCACCCTCCAGACTTCACCTTCTCCTTCTCCTTCTTCTGCTTCTTCTGCTTCACCCTCCTTACTTCACCTTCTCCTTCTCCTTCTTCTACTTCTTGTGATTCACCCTCCAGACTTCACCTTCTCCTTCTCCTTCTTCTGCTTCTTCTGCTTCACCCTCCAGACTTCACCTTCTCCTTCTCCTTCTTCTGCTTCTTCTGCTTCACCCTCCAGACTTCACCTTCTCCTTCTCCTTCTTCTGCTTCTTCTGCTTCACCCTCCAGATTTCACCTTCTCCTTCTCCTTCTTCTGCTTCTTCTGCTTCACCCTCCTGACTTCACCTTCTCCTTCTCCTTCTTCTACTTCTTCTGATTCACCCTCCAGACTTCACCTTCTCCTTCTCCTTCTTCTACTTCTTCTGATTCACCCTCCTAACTTCATTTCTCCTTCTCCTTCTTCTGCTTCTTCTGATTCACCCTCCTGACTTCACCTTATCCTTCTCCTTCTTCTGCTTCTTCTGATTCACCCTCCAGACTTCACCTTCTCCTTCTCCTTCTTCTGCTTCTTCTGATTCACCCTCCAGACTTCACCTTCTCCTTCTCCTTCTTCTGCTTCTTCTGATTCACCCTCCAGACCTCACCTTCTCCTTCTCCTTCTTCTACTTCTTCTGATTCACCCTCCAGACTTCATCTTCTCCTTCTCCTTCTTCTACTTCTTCTGATTCACCCGCCAGTCTTCACCTTCTCCTTCTCCTTCTTCTGCTTCTTTTGATTCACCCTCCAGACTTCACCTTCTCCTTCTCCTTCTTCTGCTTCTTCTGATTCACCCTCCAGACCTCACCATCTCCTTCTCCTTCTTCTACTTCTTCTGATTCACCCTCCAGACTTCACCTTCTCCTTCTGCTTCTTCTACTTCTTCTGATTCACCCTCCAGTCTTCACCTTCTCCTTCTCCTGTTTCTGCTTCTTCTGATTCACACTCATGACTTCACCTTCTCCTTCTCCTTCTTCTGCTTCTTCTGATTCACCCTCCAGACTTCACCTTCTCCTTCTCCTTCTTCTACTTCTTCTGATTCACCCTCCAGACTTCACCTTCTCCTTCTACTTCTTCTGCTTCTTCTGATTCACCCTCCAGACTTCACCTTCTCCTTCTCCTTCTTCTGCTTCTTCTGATTCACCCTCCAGACTTCACCTTCTCCTTCTCCTTCTTCTGCTTCTTCAGATTCACCCTCCAGACTTCACCTTCTCCTTCTCCTTCTTCTGCTTCTTCTGATTCACCCTCCAGACTTCACCTTCTCCTTCTCCTTCTTCTACTTCTTCTGATTCAACCTCCAGACTTCGCCTTCTCCTTCTCCTTCTTCTGCTTTTTCTGATTCACCCTCCAGACTTCACCTTCTCCTTCTCCTTCGTCTACTTCTTCTGATTCACTCTCCAGACTACACCTTCTCCTTCTCCTTCTTCTACTTCTTCTGATTCAGCCTCCAGACTCCACCTTCTCCTTCTCCTTCTTCTGCTTCTTCTGATTCACCCTCCAGACTTCACCTTCTCCTTCTCCTTCTTCTACTTCTTCTGATTCACCCTCCAGACTTCACCTTCTCCTTCTCCTTCTTCTACTTCTTCTTATTCACCCTCCAGATTTCACCTTCTCCTTCTTCTTCTACTTCTTCTGCTTCTCCCTCCAGACTTCACCTTCTCCTTCTCCTTCTTCTGCTTCTTCTGATTCACCCTCCAGACTTCCCCTTCTCCTTCTTCTTCTTCTACTTATTCTGATTCAACCTCCAGACTTCACCTTCTCCTTCTCCTTCTTCTACTTCTTCTGATTCACCCTCCAGACTTCACCTTCTCCTTCTCCTTCTTCTACTTCTTCTGATTCACCCTCCAGACTTCACCTTCTCCTTCTCCTTCTTCTGCTTCTTCTGATTCACCCTCCAGACTTCATCTTCTCCTTCTCCTTCTTCTGCTTCTTCTGATTCACCCTCCAGACTTCACCTTCTCCTTCTCCTTCTTCTGCTTCTTCTGATTCACCCTCCAGACTTCGCCTTCTCCTTCTCCTTCTTCTACTTCTTCTGATTCACCCTCCAGACTTCACCTTCTCCTTCTCCTTCTTCTACTTCTTCTGATTCAACCTCCAGTCTTCACCTTCTCCTTCTCCTTCTTCAACTTCTTCTGATTCACCCTCCAGACTTCGCCTTCTCCTTCTCCTTCTTCTACTTCTTCTGATTCACCCTCCAGACTTCACCTTCTCCTTCTCCTTCTTCTACTTCTTCTGATTCACCCTCCAGACTTCACCTTCTCCTTCTCCTTCTTCTACTTCTTCTGATTCACCCTCCAGACTTCACCTTCTCCTTCTCCTTCTTCTACTTCTTCTGCTTCTCCCTCCAGACTTCACCTTCTCCTTCTCCTTCTTCTGCTTCTTCTGATTCACCCTCCAGACTTCACCTTCTCATTCTCCTTCTTCTACTTCTTCTGATTCACCCTCCAGACTTCACCTTCTCCTTCTCTTTCTTCCACTTCTTCTGATTCACCCTCTAGACTTCACCTTCTCCTTTTCCTTCTTCTACTTCTTCTGATTCACCCTCCTGACTTCACCTTCTCCTTCTCCTTCTTCTGCTTCTTCTGCTTCACCCTCTAGACTTCACCTTCTCCTTCTCTTTCTTCTGCTTCTTCTGATTCACCCTCCAGACTTCACCTTCTCCTTCTCCTTCTTCTGATTCTTCTGATTCACACTCCAGACTTCACCTTCTCCTTCTCCTTCTCCTGCTTCTTCTGATTCACCCTCCTGACTTCACCTTCTCCTTCTCCTTCTTCTACTTCTTCTGATTCACCCTCATGACTTCACCTTCTCCTTCTCCTTCTTCTACTTCTTCTGCTTCACCCTCCAGACTTCACCTTCTCCTTCTCCTTCTTCTACTTCTTCTGATTCACCCTCCAGACTTCACCTTCTCCTTCTCCTTCTTCTGCTTCTTCTGATTCACCCTCCAGACTTCACCTTCTCCTTCTCCTTATTCTGCTTCTTCTGATTCACCCTCCAGACTTCACCTTCTCCTTCTCCTTCTTCTGCTTCTTCTGATTCACTCTTCAGACTTCACCTTCTCCTTCCCCTTCTTCTGCCTCTTCTGATTCACCCTCCAGACTTCACCTTCTCCTTCTCCTTCTTCTACTTATTCTGATTCACCCTCCAGACTTCATCTTCTCCTTCTCCTTCTTCTGCTTCTTCTGATTCACCCTCCAGACTTCAACTTCTCCTTCTCCTTCTTCTGCTTCTTCTGATTCACCCTCCAGACTTCAACTTCTCCTTCTCCTTGTTCTACTTCTTCTGATTCACCCTCCAGACTTCACCTTCTCCTTCTCCTTCTTCTACTTCTTCTGATTCACCCTCCAGACTTCACCTTCTCCTTCTCCTTCTTCTGCTTCTTCTGATTCACCCTCCAGACTTCACCTTCTCCTTCTCCTTCTTCTGCTTCTTCTGATACACCCTCCAGACTTCACCTTCTCCTTCTCCTTCTTCTGCTTCTTCTGGTTCACCCTTCAGACTTCACCTTCTCCTTCTCCTTCTTCTGCTTCTTCTGATTCACCCTCCAGACCTCAACTTCTCCTTCTCCTTCTTCTAATTCTTCTGATTCACCCTCCAGACTTCATCTTCTCCTTCTCCTTCTTCTGCTTCTTCTGATTCACCCTCCAGACTTCACCTTCTCCTTCTCCTTCTTCTGCTTCTTCTGATTCACCCTCCAGACTTCGCCTTCTCCTTCTCCTTCTTCTACTTCTTCTGATTCACCCTCCAGACTTCACCTTCTCCTTCTCCTTCTTCTACTTCTTCTGATTCAACCTCCAGTCTTCACCTTCTCCTTCTCCTTCTTCAACTTCTTCTGATTCACCCTCCAGACTTCGCCTTCTCCTTCTCCTTCTTCTACTTCTTCTGATTCACCCTCCAGACTTCACCTTCTCCTTCTCCTTCTTCTGCTTCTTCTGATTCACCCTCCAGACTTCGCCTTCTCCTTCTCCTTCTTCTACTTCTTCCGCTTCACCCTCCAGACTTCACCTTCTCCTTCTCCTTCTTCTACTTCTTCTGATTCACCCTCCAGACTTCACCTTCTCCTTCTCCTTCTTCTGCTTCTTCTGATTCACCCTCCAGACTTCACCTTCTCCTTCTCCTTATTCTGCTTCTTCTGATTCACCCTCCAGACTTCACCTTCTCCTTCTCCTTCTTCAACTTCTTCTGATTCACCCTCCAGACTTCACCTTCTCCTTCTCCTTCTTCTGCTTCTTCTGATTCACCCTCCAGACTTCACCTCCTCCTTCTCCTTCTTCTGCTTCTTCTGCTTCTCCCTCCAGACTTCACCTTCTCCTTCTCCTTCTTCTGCTTCTTCTGCTTCACCCTCCTTACTTCACCTTCTCCTTCTCCTTCTTCTACTTCTTCTGATTCACCCTCCAGACTTCACCTTCTTCTTCTCCTTCTTCTGCTTCTTCTGCTTCACCCTCCAGACTTCACCTTCTCCTTCTCCTTCTTCTGCTTCTTCTGCTTCGCCCTCCAGACTTCACCTTCTCCTTCTCCTTCTTCTACTTCTTCTGCTTCACGCTCCAGACTTCACCTTCTCCTTCTCCTTCTTCTACTTCTTCTGATTCACCCTCCAGACTTCACCTTCTCCTTCTCCTTCTTCTGCTTCTTCTGATTCACCCTCCAGACTTCACCTTCTCCTTCTCCTTATTCTGCTTCTTCTGATTCACCCTCCAGACTTCACCTTCTCCTTCTCCTTCTTCTGCTTCTTCTGCTTCACCCTCCTTACTTCACCTTCTCCTTCTCCTTCTTCTACTTCTTGTGATTCACCCTCCAGACTTCACCTTCTCCTTCTCCTTCTTCTGCTTCTTCTGCTTCACCCTCCAGACTTCACCTTCTCCTTCTCCTTCTTCTGCTTCTTCTGCTTCGCCCTCCAGACTTCACCTTCTCCTTCTCCTTCTTCTGCTTCTTCTGCTTCACCCTCCAGATTTCACCTTCTCCTTCTCCTTCTTCTGCTTCTTCTGCTTCACCCTCCTGACTTCACCTTCTCCTTCTCCTTCTTCTACTTCTTCTGATTCACCCTCCAGACTTCACCTTCTCCTTCTCCTTCTTCTACTTCTTCTGATTCACCCTCCTAACTTCATTTCTCCTTCTCCTTCTTCTGCTTCTTCTGATTCACCCTCCTGACTTCACCTTATCCTTCTCCTTCTTCTGCTTCTTCTGATTCACCCTCCAGACTTCACCTTCTCCTTCTCCTTCTTCTGCTTCTTCTGATTCACCCTCCAGACTTCACCTTCTCCTTCTCCTTCTTCTGCTTCTTCTGATTCACCCTCCAGACCTCACCTTCTCCTTCTCCTTCTTCTACTTCTTCTGAGTCACCCTCCAGACTTCATCTTCTCCTTCTCCTTCTTCTACTTCTTCTGATTCACCCGCCAGTCTTCACCTTCTCCTTCTCCTTCTTCTGCTTCTTCTGATTCACCCTCCAGACTTCACCTTCTCCTTCTCCTTCTTCTGCTTCTTCTGATTCACCCTCCAGACCTCACCATCTCCTTCTCCTTCTTCTACTTCTTCTGATTCACCCTCCAGACTTCACCTTCTCCTTCTGCTTCTTCTACTTCTTCTGATTCACCCTCCAGTCTTCACCTTCTCCTTCTCCTGTTTCTGCTTCTTCTGATTCACACTCCTGACTTCACCTTCTCCTTCTCCTTCTTCTGCTTCTTCTGATTCACCCTCCAGACTTCACCTTCTCCTTCTCCTTCTTCTACTTCTTCTGATTCACCCTCCAGACTTCACCTTCTCCTTCTACTTCTTCTGCTTCTTCTGATTCACCCTCCAGACTTCACCGTCTCCTTCTCCTTCTTCTGCTTCTTCTGATTCACCCTCCAGACTTCACCTTCTCCTTCTCCTTCTTCTGCTTCTTCAGATTCACCCTCCAGACTTCACCTTCTCCTTCTCCTTCTTCTGCTTCTTCTGATTCACCCTCCAGACTTCACCTTCTCCTTCTCCTTCTTCTACTTCTTCTGATTCACCCTCCAGACTTCGCCTTCTCCTTCTCCTTCTTCTGCTTTTTCTGATTCACCCTCCAGACTTCACCTTCTCCTTCTCCTTCGTCTACTTCTTCTGATTCACTCTCCAGACTACACCTTCTCCTTCTCCTTCTTCTACTTCTTCTGATTCAGCCTCCAGACTCCACCTTCTCCTTCTCCTTCTTCTGCTTCTTCTGATTCACCCTCCAGACTTCACCTTCTCCTTCTCCTTCTTCTACTTCTTCTGATTCACCCTCCAGACTTCACCTTCTCCTTCTCCTTCTTCTACTTCTTCTTATTCACCCTCCAGATTTCACCTTCTCCTTCTTCTTCTACTTCTTCTGCTTCTCCCTCCAGACTTCACCTTCTCCTTCTCCTTCTTCTGCTTCTTCTGATTCACCCTCCAGACTTCCCCTTCTCCTTCTTCTTCTTCTACTTCTTCTGATTCAACCTCCAGACTTCACCTTCTCCTTCTCCTTCTTCTACTTCTTCTGATTCACCCTCCAGACTTCACCTTCTCCTTCTCCTTCTTCTACTTCTTCTGATTCACCCTCCAGACTTCACCTTCTCCTTCTCCTTCTTCTGCTTCTTCTGATTCACCCTCCAGACTTCATCTTCTCCTTCTCCTTCTTCTGCTTCTTCTGATTCACCCTCCAGACTTCACCTTCTCCTTCTCCTTCTTCTGCTTCTTCTGATTCACCCTCCAGACTTCGCCTTCTCCTTCTCCTTCTTCTACTTCTTCTGATTCACCCTCCAGACTTCACCTTCTCCTTCTCCTTCTTCTACTTCTTCTGATTCAACCTCCAGTCTTCACCTTCTCCTTCTCCTTCTTCAACTTCTTCTGATTCACCCTCCAGACTTCGCCTTCTCCTTCTCCTTCTTCTACTTCTTCTGATTCACCCTCCAGACTTCACCTTCTCCTTCTCCTTCTTCTGCTTCTTCTGATTCACCCTCCAGACTTCGCCTTCTCCTTCTCCTTCTTCTACTTCTTCCGCTTCACCCTCCAGACTTCACCTTCTCCTTCTCCTTCTTCTACTTCTTCTGATTCACCCTCCAGACTTCACCTTCTCCTTCTCCTTCTTCTGCTTCTTCTGATTCACCCTCCAGACTTCACCTTCTCCTTCTCCTTATTCTGCTTCTTCTGATTCACCCTCCAGACTTCACCTTCTCCTTCTCCTTCTTCAACTATTTCTGATTCACCCTCCAGACTTCACCTTCTCCTTCTCCTTCTTCTGCTTCTTCTGATTCACCCTCCAGACTTCACCTCCTCCTTCTCCTTCTTCTGCTTCTTCTGCTTCTCCCTCCAGACTTCACCTTCTCCTTCTCCTTCTTCTGCTTCTTCTGCTTCACCCTCCTTACTTCACCTTCTCCTTCTCCTTCTTCTACTTCTTCTGATTCACCCTCCAGACTTCACCTTCTTCTTCTCCTTCTTCTGCTTCTTCTGCTTCACCCTCCAGACTTCACCTTCTCCTTCTCCTTCTTCTGCTTCTTCTGATTCACCCTCCAGACTTCACCTTCTCCTTCTCCTTATTCTGCTTCTTCTGATTCACCCTCCAGACTTCACCTTCTCCTTCTCCTTCTTCTGCTTCTTCTGCTTCACCCTCCTTACTTCACCTTCTCCTTCTCCTTCTTCTACTTCTTGTGATTCACCCTCCAGACTTCACCTTCTCCTTCTCCTTCTTCTGCTTCTTCTGCTTCACCCTCCAGACTTCACCTTCTCCTTCTCCTTCTTCTGCTTCTTCTGCTTCGCCCTCCAGACTTCACCTTCTCCTTCTCCTTCTTCTGCTTCTTCTGCTTCACCCTCCAGATTTCACCTTCTCCTTCTCCTTCTTCTGCTTCTTCTGCTTCACCCTCCTGACTTCACCTTCTCCTTCTCCTTCTTCTACTTCTTCTGATTCACCCTCCAGACTTCACCTTCTCCTTCTCCTTCTTCTACTTCTTCTGATTCACCCTCCTAACTTCACCTTCTCCTTCTCCTTCTTCTGCTTCTTCTGATTCACCCTCCTGACTTCACCTTCTCCTTCTCCTTCTTCTGCTTCTTCTGATTCACCCTCCAGACTTCACCTTCTCCTTCTCCTTCTTCTGCTTCTTCTGATTCACCCTCCAGACTTCACCTTCTCCTTCTCCTTCTTCTGCTTCTTCTGATTCACCCTCCAGACCTCACCTTCTCCTTCTCCTTCTTCTACTTCTTCTGATTCACCCTCCAGACTTCATCTTCTCCTTCTCCTTCTTCTACTTCTTCTGATTCACCCGCCAGTCTTCACCTTCTCCTTCTCCTTCTTCTGCTTCTTCTGATTCACCCTCCAGACTTCACCTTCTCCTTCTCCTTCTTCTGCTTCTTCTGATTCACCCTCCAGACCTCACCATCTCCTTCTCCTTCTTCTACTTCTTCTGATTCACCCTCCAGACTTCACCTTCTCCTTCTGCTTCTTCTACTTCTTCTGATTCACCCTCCAGTCTTCACCTTCTCCTTCTCCTGTTTCTGCTTCTTCTGATTCACACTCCTGACTTCACCTTCTCCTTCTCCTTCTTCTGCTTCTTCTGATTCACCCTCCAGACTTCACCTTCTCCTTCTCCTTCTTCTACTTCTTCTGATTCACCCTCCAGACTTCACCTTCTCCTTCTACTTCTTCTGCTTCTTCTGATTCACCCTCCAGACTTCACCTTCTCCTTCTCCTTCTTCTGCTTCTTCTGATTCACCCTCCAGACTTCACCTTCTCCTTCTCCTTCTTCTGCTTCTTCAGATTCACCCTCCAGACTTCACCTTCTCCTTCTCCTTCTTCTGCTTCTTCTGATTCACCCTCCAGACTTCACCTTCTCCTTCTCCTTCTTCTACTTCTTCTGATTCACCCTCCAGACTTCGCCTTCTCCTTCTCCTTCTTCTGCTTTTTCTGATTCACCCTCCAGACTTCACCTTCTCCTTCTCCTTCGTCTACTTCTTCTGATTCACTCTCCAGACTACACCTTCTCCTTCTCCTTCTTCTACTTCTTCTGATTCAGCCTCCAGACTCCACCTTCTCCTTCTCCTTCTTCTGCTTCTTCTGATTCACCCTCCAGACTTCACCTTCTCCTTCTCCTTCTTCTACTTCTTCTGATTCACCCTCCAGACTTCACCTTCTCCTTCTCCTTCTTCTACTTCTTCTTATTCACCCTCCAGATTTCACCTTCTCCTTCTTCTTCTACTTCTTCTGCTTCTCCCTCCAGACTTCACCTTCTCCTTCTCCTTCTTCTGCTTCTTCTGATTCACCCACCAGACTTCCCCTTCTCCTTCTTCTTCTTCTACTTCTTCTGATTCAACCTCCAGACTTCACCTTCTCCTTCTCCTTCTTCTACTTCTTCTGATTCACCCTCCAGACTTCACCTTCTCCTTCTCCTTCTTCTACTTCTTCTGATTCACCCTCCTGACTTCACCTTCTCCTTCTCCTTCTTCTGCTTCTTCTGCTTCACCCTCCAGACTTCACCTTCTCCTTCTCCTTCTTCTGCTTCTTCTGTTTCACCCTCCAGACTTCACCTTCTCCGTCTCCTTCTTCTGCTTCTTCTGCTTCACCCTCCTGACTTCACCTTCTCCTTCTCCTTCTTCTACTTCTTCTGATTCACCCTCCAGACTTCACCTTCTCCTTCTCCTTCTTCTGCTTCTTCTGCTTCACCATCCAGACTTCACCTTCTCCTTCTCCTTCTTCTACTTCTTCTGCTTCGCCCTCCAGACTTCACCTTCTCCTTCTCCTTCTTCTGCTTCTTCTGCTTCACCCTCCAGACTTCACCTTCTCCTTCTCCTTCTTCTGCTTCTTCTGCTTCACCCTCCTGACTTCACCTTCTCCTTCTCCTTCTTCTACTTCTTCTGATTCACCCTCCAGACTTCACCTTCTCCTTCTCCTTCTTCTGCTTCTTTTGCTTCACCCTCCAGACTTCACCTTCACCTTCTCCTTCTTCTGCTTCTTCTGCTGCGCCCGCCAGACTTCACCTTCTCCTTCTCCTTCTTCTGCTTCTTCTGCTTCACCTTCCTGACTTCGCCTTCTCCTTCTCCTTCTTCTACTTTTTCTGCTTCACCCCCCTGACTTCACCTTCTCCTTCTCCTTCTTCTGCTTCTTCTGATTCACCCTCCTAACTTCACCTTCTCCTTCTCCATCTTCTGCTTCTTCTGATTCACCCTCCTGACTTCACCTTCTCCTTCTCCTTCTTCTACTTCTTCTGATTCACCCTCCAGACTTCACCTTCTCCTTCTCCTTCTTCTACCTCTTCTGATTCACCCTCCAGACTTCACCTTCTCCTTCTCCTTCTTCTACTTCTTCTGATTCACCCTCCAGTCTTCACCTTCTACTTCTCCTTCTTCTGCTTCTTCTGCTTCACCCTCTAGACTTCATCTTCTCCTTCTCTTTCTTCTGCTTCTTCTGATTCACCCTCCAGACTTCACCTTCTCCTTCTCCTTCTTCTGATTCTTCTGATTGACACTCCAGACTTCACCTTCTCCTTCTCCTTCTTCTGCTTCTTCTGATTCACCCTCCTGACTTCACCTTCTCCTTCTCCTTCTTCTACTTCTTCTGATTCACCCTCATGACTTCACCTTCTCCTTCTCCTTCTTCTACTTCTTCTGCTTCACCCTCCAGACTTCACCTTCTCCTTCTCCTTCTTCTACTTCTTCTGCTTCACCCTCCAGACTTCACCTTCTCCTTCTCCTTCTTCTGCTTCTTCTGATTCACCCTCCAGACTTCACCTTCTCCTTCTCCTTATTCTGCTTCTTCTGATTCACCCTCCAGACTTCACCTTCTCCTTCTCCTTCTTCTGCTTCTTCTGATTCACTCTTCAGACTTCACCTTCTCCTTCCCCTTCTTCTGCTTCTTCTGATTCACCCTCCAGACTTCACCTTCTCCTTCTCCTTCTTCTACTTATTCTGATTCACCCTCCAGACTTCATCTTCTCCTTCTCCTTCTTCTGCTTCTTCTGATTCACCCTCCAGACTTCACCTTCTCCTTCTCCTTCTTCTGCTTCTTCTGATTCACCCTCCAGACTTCAACTTCTCCTTCTCCTTGTTCTACTTCTTCTGATTCACCCTCCAGACTTCACCTTCTCCTTCTCCTTCTTCTACTTCTTCTGATTCACCCTCCAGACTTCACCTTCTCCTTCTCCTTCTTCTGCTTCTTCTGATTCACCCTCCAGACTTCACCTTCTCCTTCTCCTTCTTCTGCTTCTTCTGATACACCCTCCAGACTTCACCTTCTCCTTCTCCTTCTTCTGCTTCTTCTGGTTCACCCTTCAGACTTCACCTTCTCCTTCTCCTTCTTCTGCTTCTTCTGATTCACCCTCCAGACCTCAACTTCTCCTTCTCCTTCTTCTAATTCTTCTGATTCACCCTCCAGACTTCATCTTCTCCTTCTCCTTCTTCTGCTTCTTCTGATTCACCCTCCAGACTTCACCTTCTCCTTCTCCTTCTTCTGCTTCTTCTGATTCACCCTCCAGACTTCGCCTTCTCCTTCTCCTTCTTCTACTTCTTCTGATTCACCCTCCAGACTTCACCTTCTCCTTCTCCTTCTTCTACTTCTTCTGATTCAACCTCCAGTCTTCACCTTCTCCTTCTCCTTCTTCAACTTCTTCTGATTCACCCTCCAGACTTCACCTCCTCCTTCTCCTTCTTCTGCTTCTTCTGCTTCTCCCTCCAGACTTCACCTTCTCCTTCTCCTTCTTCTGCTTCTTCTGCTTCACCCTCCTTACTTCACCTTCTCCTTCTCCTTCTTCTACTTCTTCTGATTCACCCTCCAGACTTCACCTTCTTCTTCTCCTTCTTCTGCTTCTTCTGCTTCACCCTCCAGACTTCACCTTCTCCTTCTCCTTCTTCTGCTTCTTCTGCTTCGCCCTCCAGACTTCACCTTCTCCTTCTCCTTATTCTACTTCTTCTGCTTCACGCTCCAGACTTCACCTTCTCCTTCTCCTTCTTCTACTTCTTCTGATTCACCCTCCAGACTTCACCTTCTCCTTCTCCTTCTTCTGCTTCTTCTGATTCACCCTCCAGACTTCACCTTCTCCTTCTCCTTATTCTGCTTCTTCTGATTCACCCTCCAGACTTCACCTTCTCCTTCTCCTTCTTCTACTTCTTCTGATTCATCCTCCAGACTACACCTTCTCCTTCTCCTTCTTCTACTTCTTCTGATTCACCCTCCAGACTTCACCTTCTCCTTCTCCTTCTTCTGCTCCTTTTGATTCACCCTCCAGACTTGACCTTCTCCTTCTCCTTCTTCTACTTCTTCTGATTCACCCTCCAGACTTCAACTCCTCCTTCTCCTTCTTCTACTTCTTCTGATTCACAATCCAGACTTCACCTTCTCCTTCTCCTTCTTCTACTTCTTCTGCTTCTCCCTCCAGACTTCACCTTCTCCTTCTCCTTCTTCTGCTTCTTCTGATTCACCCTCCAGACTTCACCTTCTCCTTCTCCTTCTTCCACTTCTTCTGATTCACCCTCCAGACTTCACCTTCTCCTTCTCCTTCTTCTACTTCTTCTGATTCACCCTCCAAACTTCACCTTCTCCTTTTCCTTCTTCTGATTCTTCTGATTCACACTCCAGACTTCACCTTCTCCTTCTCCTTCTTCTGCTTCTTCTGATTCACCCTCCTGACTTCACCTTCTCCTTCTCCTTCTTCTACTTCTTCTGATTCACCCTCATGACTTCACCTTCTCCTTCTCCTTCTTCTACTTCTTCTGCTTCACCCTCCAGACTTCACCTTCTCCTTCTCCTTCTTCTACTTCTTCTGATTCACCCTCCAGACTTCACCTTCTCCTTCTCCTTCTTCTGCTCCTTTTGATTCACCCTCCAGACTTGACCTTCTCCTTCTCCTTCTTCTACTTCTTCTGATTCACAATCCAGACTTCACCTTCTCCTTCTCCTTCTTCTACTTCTTCTGCTTCTCCCTCCAGACTTCCCCTTCTCCTTCTCCTTCTTCTGCTTCTTCTGATTCACCCTCCAGACTTCACCTTCTCCTTCTCCTTCTTCCACTTCTTCTGATTCACCCTCCAGACTTCACCTTCTCCTTCTCCTTCTTCCACTTCTTCTGATTCACCCTCCAGACTTCACCTTCTCCTTTTCCTTCTTCTACTTCTTCTGATTCACCCTCCTGACTTCACCTTCTCCTTCTCCTTCTTCTGCTTCTTCTGCTTCACCCTCTAGACTTCACCTTCTCCTTCTCTTTCTTCTGCTTCTTCTGATTCACCCTCCAGACTTCACCTTCTCCTTCTCCTTCTTCTGATTCTTCTGATTCACACTCCAGACTTCACCTTCTCCTTCTCCTTCTTCTGCTTCTTCTGATTCACCCTCCTGACTTCACCTTCTCCTTCTCCTTCTTCTACTTCTTCTGATTCACCCTCATGACTTCACCTTCTCCTTCTCCTTCTTCTACTTCTTCTGCTTCACCCTCCAGACTTCACCTTCTCCTTCTCCTTCTTCTACTGCTTCTGATTCACCCTCCAGACTTCACCTTCTCCTTCTCCTTCTTCTGCTTCTTCTGATTCACCCTCCAGACTTCACCTTCTCCTTCTCCTTATTCTGCTTCTTCTGATTCACCCTCCAGACTTCACCTTCTCCTTCTCCTTCTTCTGCTTCTTCTGATTCACTCTTCAGAACTCACCTTCTCCTTCCACTTCTTCTGCTTCTTCTGATTCACCCTCCAGACTTCACCTTCTCCTTCTCCTTCTTCTACTTATTCTGATTCACCCTCCAGACTTCATCTTCTCCTTCTCCTTCTTCTGCTTCTTCTGATTCACCCTCCAGACTTCACCTTCTCCTTCTCCTTCTTCTGCTTCTTCTGATTCACCCTCCAGACTTCAACTTCTCCTTCTCCTTGTTCTACTTCTTCTGATTCACCCTCCAGACTTCACCTTCTCCTTCTCCTTCTTCTACTTCTTCTGATTCACCCTCCAGACTTCACCTTCTCCTTCTCCTTCTTCTGCTTCTTCTGATTCACCCTCCAGACTTCACCTTCTCCTTCTCCTTCTTCTGCTTCTTCTGATACACCCTCCAGACTTCACCTTCTCCTTCTCCTTCTTCTGCTTCTTCTGGTTCACCCTTCAGACTTCACCTTCTCCTTCTCCTTCTTCTGCTTCTTCTGATTCACCCTCCAGACCTCAACTTCTCCTTCTCCTTCTTCTAATTCTTCTGATTCACCCTCCAGACTTCATCTTCTCCTTCTCCTTCTTCTGCTTCTTCTGATTCACCCTCCAGACTTCACCTTCTCCTTCTCCTTCTTCTGCTTCTTCTGATTCACCCTCCAGACTTCGCCTTCTCCTTCTCCTTCTTCTACTTCTTCTGATTCACCCTCCAGACTTCACCTTCTCCTTCTCCTTCTTCTACTTCTTCTGATTCAACCTCCAGTCTTCACCTTCTCCTTCTCCTTCTTCAACTTCTTCTGATTCACCCTCCAGACTTCGCCTTCTCCTTCTCCTTCTTCTACTTCTTCTGATTCACCCTCCAGACTTCACCTTCTCCTTCTCCTTCTTCTGCTTCTTCTGATTCACCCTCCAGACTTCGCCTTCTCCTTCTCCTTCTTCTACTTCTTCCGCTTCACCCTCCAGACTTCACCTTCTCCTTCTCCTTCTTCTACTTCTTCTGATTCACCCTCCAGACTTCACCTTCTCCTTCTTCTGCTTCTTCTGATTCACCCTCCAGACTTCACCTTCTCCTTCTCCTTATTCTGCTTCTTCTGATTCACCCTCCAGACTTCACCTTCTCCTTCTCCTTCTTCAACTTCTTCTGATTCACCCTCCAGACTTCACCTTCTCCTTCTCCTTCTTCTGCTTCTTCTGATTCACCCTCCAGACTTCACCTACTCCTTCTCCTTCTTCTGCTTCTTCTGCTTCTCCCTCCAGACTTCACCTTCTCCTTCTCCTTCTTCTGCTTCTTCTGCTTCACCCTCCGTACTTCACCTTCTCCTTCTCCTTCTTCTACTTCTTCTGATTCACCCTCCAGACTTCACCTTCTTCTTCTCCTTCTTCTGCTTCTTCTGCTTCACCCTCCAGACTTCACCTTCTCCTTCTCCTTCTTCTGCTTCTTCTGCTTCGCCTTCCAGACTTCACCTTCTCCTTCTCCTTCTTCTACTTCTTCTGCTTCACGCTCTAGACTTCACCTTCTCCTTCTCCTTCTTCTACTTCTTCTGATTCACCCTCCAGACTTCACCTTCTCCTTCTCCTTCTTCTGCTTCTTCTGATTCACCCTCCAGACTTCACCTTCTCCTTCTCCTTATTCTGCTTCTTCTGATTCACCCTCCAGACTTCACCTTCTCCTTCTCCTTCTTCTACTTCTTCTGATTCATCCTCCAGACTACACCTTCTCCTTCTCCTTCTTCTACTTCTTCTGATTCACCCTCCAGACTTCACCTTCTCCTTCTCCTTCTTCTGCTCCTTTTGATTCACCCTCCAGACTTGACCTTCTCCTTCTCCTTCTTCTACTTCTTCTGATTCACCCTCCAGACTTCACCTCCTCCTTCTCCTTCTTCTACTTCTTCTGATTCACAATCCAGACTTCACCTTCTCCTTCTCCTTCTTCTACTTCTTCTGCTTCTCCCTCCAGACTTCACCTTCTCCTTCTCCTTCTTCTGCTTCTTCTGATTCACCCTCCAGACTTCACCTTCTCCTTCTCCTTCTTCCACTTCTTCTGATTCACCCTCCAGACTTCACCTTCTCCTTCTCCTTCTTCTGCTTCTTCTGCTTCACCCTCCAGACTTCACCTTCTCCTTCTCCTTCTTCTGCTTCTTCTGCTTCACCCTCCAGACTTCACCTTCTCCTTCTCCTTCTTCTGCTTCTTCTGCTTCACCCTCCAGACTTCACCTTCTCCTTCTCCTTCTTCTGCTTCTTCTGCTTCACCCTCCTTACTTCAGCTTCTCCTTCTCCTTCTTCTACTTCTTGTGATTCACCCTCCAGACTTCACCTTCTCCTTCTCCTTCTTCTGCTTCTTCTGCTTCACCCTCCAGACTTCACCTTCTCCTTCTCCTTCTTCTGCTTCTTCTGCTTCGCCCTCCAGACATCACCTTCTCCTTCTCCTTCTTCTGCTTCTTCTGCTTCACCCTCCAGATTTCACCTTCTCCTTCTCCTTCTTCTGCCTCTTCTGCTTCACCCTCCTGACTTCACCTTCTCCTTCTCCTTCTTCTACTTCTTCTGATTCACCCTCCAGACTTCACCTTCTCCTTCTCCTTCTTCTGCTTCTTCTGCTTCACCCTTAGGACTTCACCTTCTCCTTCTCCTCCTTCTGCTTCTTCTGCTGCGCCCTCCAGGCTTCACCGTCTCCATCTCCTTCTTCTGCTTCTTCTGCTTCACCCTCCTGACTTCACCTTCTCCTTCTCCTTCTTCTGCTTCTTCTGCTTCACCCTCCTGACTTCACCTTCTCCTTCTCCTTCTTCTACTTCTTCTGCTTCACCCCCCTGACTTCACCTTCTCCTTCTCCTTCTTCTGCTTCTTCTGATTCACCCTCCTAACTTCACCTTCTCCTTCTCCTTCTTCTGCTTCTTCTGATTCACCCTCCTGACTTCACCTTCTCCTTCTCCTTCTTCTGCTTCTTCTGATTCACCCTCCAGACTTCCCCTTCTCCTTCTTCTTCTTCTACTTCTTCTGATTCAACCTCCAGACTTCACCTTCTCCTTCTCCTTCTTCTACTTCTTCTGATTCACCCTCCAGACTTCACCTTCTCCTTCTCCTTCTTCTACTTCTTCTGATTCACCCTCCTGACTTCACCTTCTCCTTCTCCTTCTTCTGCTTCTTCTGCTTCACCCTCCAGACTTCACCTTCTCCTTCTCCTTCTTCTGCTTCTTCTGTTTCACCCTCCAGACTTCACCTTCTCCTTCTCCTTCTTCTGCTTCTTCTGCTTCACCCTCCTGACTTCACCTTCTCCTTCTCCTTCTTCTACTTCTTCTGATTCACCCTCCAGACTTCACCTTCTCCTTCTCCTTCTTCTGCTTCTTCTGCTTCACCATCCAGACTTCACCTTCTCCTTCTCCTTCTTCTACTTCTTCTGCTTCGCCCTCCAGACTTCACCTTCTCCTTCTCCTTCTTCTGCTTCTTCTGCTTCACCCTCCAGACATCACCTTCTCCTTCTCCTTCTTCTGCTTCTTCTGCTTCACCCTCCTGACTTCACCTTCTCCTTCTCCTTCTTCTACTTCTTCTGATTCACCCTCCAGACTTCACCTTCTCCTTCTCCTTCTTCTGCTTCTTCTGCTTCACCCTCCAGACTTCACCTTCACCTTCTCCTTCTTCTGCTTCTTCTGCTGCGCCCGCCAGACTTCACCTTCTCCTTCTCCTTCTTCTGCTTCTTCTGCTTCACCTTCCTGACTTCGCCTTCTCCTTCTCCTTCTTCTACTTTTTCTGCTTCACCCCCCTGACTTCACCTTCTCCTTCTCCTTCTTCTGCTTCTTCTGATTCACCCTCCTAACTTCACCTTCTCCTTCTCCTTCTTCTGCTTCTTCTGATTCACCCTCCTGACTTCACCTTCTCCTTCTCCTTCTTCTACTTCTTCTGATTCACCCTCCAGACTTCACCATCTCCTTCTCCTTCTTCTACTTCTTCTGATTCACCCTCCAGACTTCACCTTCTCCTTCTCCTTCTTCTACCTATTCTGATTCACCCTCCAGACTTCACCTTCTCCTTCTCCTTCTTCTACTTCTTCTGATTCACCCTCCAGTCTTCACCTTCTACTTCTCCTTCTTCTGCTTCTTCTGCTTCACCCTCTAGACTTCACCTTCTCCTTCTCTTTCTTCTGCTTCTTCTGATTCACCCTCCAGACTTCACCTTCTCCTTCTCCTTCTTCTGATTCTTCTGATTCACACTCCAGACTTCACCTTCTCCTTCTCCTTCTTCTGCTTCTTCTGATTCAACCTCCTGACTTCACCTTCTCCTTCTCCTTCTTCTGCTTCTTCTGATTCACCCTCCAGACTTCACCTTCTCCTTCTCCTTCTTCTGCTTCTTCTGATTCACTCTTCAGACTTCACCTTCTCCTTCCCCTTCTTCTGCTTCTTCTGATTCACCCTCCAGACTTCACCTTCTCCTTCTCCTTCTTCTACTTATTCTGATTCACCCTCCAGACTTCATCTTCTCCTTCTCCTTCTTCTGCTTCTTCTGATTCACCCTCCAGACTTCACCTTCTCCTTCTCCTTCTTCTGCTTCTTCTGATGCACCCTCCAGACTTCAACTTCTCCTTCTCCTTGTTCTACTTCTTCTGATTCACCCTCCAGACTTCACCTTCTCCTTCTCCTTCTTCTACTTCTTCTGATTCACCCTCCAGACTTCACCTTCTCCTTCTCCTTCTTCTGCTTCTTCTGATTCACCCTCCAGACTTCACCTTCTCCTTCTCCTTCTTCTGCTTCTTCTGATACACCCTCCAGACTTCACCTTCTCCTTCTCCTTCTTCTGCTTCTTCTGGTTCACCCTTCAGACTTCACCTTCTCCTTCTCCTTCTTCTGCTTCTTCTGATTCACCCTCCAGACCTCAACTTCTCCTTCTCCTTCTTCTAATTCTTCTGATTCACCCTCCAGTCTTCATCTTTTCCTTCTCCTTCTTCTGCTTCTTCTGATTCACCCTCCAGACTTCACCTTCTCCTTCTCCTTCTTCTGCTTCTTCTGATTCACCCTCCAGACTTCGCCTTCTCCTTCTCCTTCTTCTACTTCTTCTGATTCACCCTCCAGACTTCACCTTCTCCTTCTCCTTCTTCTACTTCTTCTGATTCAACCTCCAGTCTTCACCTTCTCCTTCTCCTTCTTCAACTTCTTCTGATTCAACCTCCAGACTTCGCCTTCTCCTTCTCCTTCTTCTACTTCTTCTGATTCACCCTCCAGACTTCACCTTCTCCTTCTCCTTCTTCTGCTTCTTCTGATTCACCCTCCAGACTTCGCCTTCTCCTTCTCCTTCTTCTACTTCTTCCGCTTCACCCTCCAGACTTTAGCTTCTCCTTCTCCTTCTTCTACTTCTTCTGATTCACCCTCCAGACTTCACCTTCTCCTTCTCCTTCTTCTGCTTCTTCTGATTCACCCTCCAGACTTCACCTTCTCCTTCTCCTTATTCTGCTTCTTCTGATTCACCCTCCAGACTTCACCTTCTCCTTCTCCTTCTTCAACTTCTTCTGATTCACCCTCCAGACTTCACCTTCTCCTTCTCCTTCTTCTGCTTCTTCTGATTCACCCTCCAGACTTCACCTCCTCCTTCTCCTTCTTCTGCTTCTTCTGCTTCACCCTCCAGACTTCACCTTCTCCTTCTCCTTCTTCTGCTTCTTCTGCTTCACCCTCCTTACTTCACCTTCTACTTCTCCTTCTTCTACTTCTTCTGATTCACCCTCCAGACTTCACCTCCTCCTTCTCCTTCTTCTGCTTCTTCTGATTCACCCTCCAGACTTCACCTCCTCCTTCTCCTTCTTCTGATTCTTCTGATTCACCCTCCAGACTTCACCTTCTTCTTCTCCTTCTTCTGCTTCTTCTGATGCACCCTCCAGACTTCAACTTCTCCTTCTCCTTGTTCTACTTCTTCTGATTCACCCTCCAGACTTCACCTTCTCCTTCTCCTTCTTCTACTTCTTCTGATTCACCCTCCAGACTTCACCTTCTACTTCTCCTTCTTCTGCTTCTTCTGATTCACCCTCCAGACTTCACCTTCTCCTTCTCCTTCTTCTGCTTCTTCTGATACACCCTCCAGACTTCACCTTCTCCTTCTTCTTCTTCTGCTTCTTCTGGTTCACCCTTCAGACTTCACCTTCTCCTTCTCCTTCTTCTGCTTCTTCTGATTCACCCTCCAGACATCAACTTCTCCTTCTCCTTCTTCTAATTCTTCTGATTCACCCTCCAGACTTCATCTTCTCCTTCTCCTTCTTCTGCTTCTTCTGATTCACCCTCCAGACTTCACCTTCTCCTTCTCCTTCTTCTGCTTCTTCTGATTCACCCTCCAGACTTCGCCTTCTCCTTCTCCTTCTTCTACTTCTTCTGATTCACCCTCCAGACTTCACCTTCTCCTTCTCCTTCTTCTACTTCTTCTGATTCAACCTCCAGTCTTCACCTTCTCCTTCTCCTTCTTCAACTTCTTCTGATTCACCCTCCAGACTTCGCCTTCTCCTTCTCCTTCTTCTACTTCTTCTGATTCACCCTCCAGACTTCACCTTCTCCTTCTCCTTCTTCTGCTTCTTCTGATTCACCCTCCAGACTTCGCCTTCTCCTTCTACTTCTTCTACTTCTTCCGCTTCACCCTCCAGACTTCACCTTCTCCTTCTCCTTCTTCTACTTCTTCTGATTCACCCTCCAGACTTCACCTTCTCCTTCTCCTTCTTCTGCTTCTTCTGATTCACCCTCCAGACTTCACCTTCTCCTTCTCCTTATTCTGCTTCTTCTGATTCACCCTCCAGACTTCACCTTCTCCTTCTCCTTCTTCAACTTCTTCTGATTCACCCTCCAGACTTCACCTTCTCCTTCTCCTTCTTCTGCTTCTTCTGATTCACCCTCCAGACTTCACCTCCTCCTTCTCCTTCTTCTGCTTCTTCTGCTTCACCCTCCAGACCTCACCTTCTCCTTCTCCTTCTTCTGCTTCTTCTGCTTCACCCTCCTTACTTCACCTTCTACTTGTCCTTCTTCTACTTCTTCTGATTCACCCTCCAGACTTCACCTTCTCCTTCTCCTTCTTCTGCTTCTTCTGCTTCACCCTCCAGACTTCACCTTCTCCTTCTCCTTCTTCTGCTTCTTCTGCTTCGCCCTCCAGACTTCACCTTCTCCTTCTCCTTCTTCTACTTCTTCTGCTTCACGCTCCAGACTTCACCTTCTCCTTCTCCTTCTTCTACTTCTTCTGATTCACCCTCCAGACTTCACCTTCTCCTTCTCCTTCTTCTGCTTCTTCTGATTCACCCTCCAGACTTCACCTTCTCCTTCTCCTTATTCTGCTTCTTCTGATTCACCCTCCAGACTTCACCTTCTCCTTCTCCTTCTTCTACTTCTTCTGATTCATCCTCCAGACTACACCTTCTCCTTCTCCTTCTTCTACTTCTTCTGATTCACCCTCCAGACTTCACCTTCTCCTTCTCCTTCTTCTGCTCCTTTTGATTCACCCTCCAGACTTGACCTTCTCCTTCTCCTTCTTCTACTTCTTCTGATTCACCCTCCAGACATCACCTCCTCCTTCTCCTTCTTCTACTTCTTCTGATTCACAATCCAGACTTCACCTTCTTCTTCTCCTTCTTCTACTTCTTCTGCTTCTCCCTCCAGACTTCACCTTCTCCTTCTCCTTCTTCTGCTTCTTCTGATTCACCCTCCAGACTTCACCTTCTCCTTCTCCTTCTTCCACTTCTTCTGATTCACCCTCCAGACTTCACCTTCTCCTTCTCCTTCTTCTACTTCTTCTGATTCACCCTCCAGACTTCACCTTCTCCTTTTCCTTCTTCTACTTCTTCTGATTCACCCTCCTGACTTCACCTTCTCCTTCTCCTTCTTCTGCTTCTTCTGCTTCACCCTCCAGACTTCACGTTCTCCTTCTCCTTCTTCTGCTTCTTCTGCTTCACCCTCCAGACTTCACCTTCTCCTTCTCCTTCTTCTGCTTCATCTGCTTCACCCTCCTTACTTCACCTTCTCCTTCTCCTTCTTCTACTTCTCGTGATTCACCCTCCAGACTTCACCTTCTCCTTCTCCTTCTTCTGCTTCTTCTGCTTCACCCTCCAGACTTCACCTTCTCCTTCTCCTTCTTCTGCTTCTTCTGCTTCGCCCTCCAGACTTCACCTTCTCCTTCTCCTGCTTCTGCTTCTTCTGCTTCACCCTCCAGATTTCACCTTCTCCTTCTCCTTCTTCTGCTTCACCCTCCTGACTTCACCTTCTCCTTCTCCTTCTTCTACTTCTTCTGATTCACCCTCCAGACTTCACCTTCTCCTTCTCCTTCTTCTGCTTCTTCTGCTTCACCCTTAGGACTTCACCTTCTCCTTCTCCTCCTTCTGCTTCTTCTGCTGCGCCCTCCAGGCTTCACCGTCTCCATCTCCTTCTTCTGCTTCTTCTGCTTCACCCTCCTGACTTCACCTTCTCCTTCTCCTTCTTCTGCTTCTTCTGCTTCACCCCCCTGACTTCACCTTCTCCTTCTCCTTCTTCTGCTTCTTCTGATTCACCCTCCTAACTTCACCTTCTCCTTCTCCTTCTTCTGCTTCTTCTGATTCACCCTCCTGACTTCACCTTCTCCTTCTCCTTCTTCTGCTTCTTCTGATTCACCCTCCAGACTTCACCTTCTCCTTCTCCTTCTTCTGCTTCTTCTGATTCACCATCCAGACTTCACCTTCTCCTTCTCCTTCTTCTGCTTCTTCTGATTCACCCACCAGACCTCACCTTCTCCTTCTCCTTCTTCTACTTCTTCTGATTCACCCTCCAGACTTCATCTTCTCCTTCTCCTTCTTCTGCTTCTTCTGATTCAAGCTCCAGACTTCATCTTCTACTTCTCCTTCTTCTGCTTCTTCTGATTCACCCTCCAGACTTCACCATCTCCTTCTCCTTCTTCGACTTCTTCTGATTCACCCTCCAGACTTCACCTTCTCCTTCTCCTTCTTCTCCTTCTTCTGATTCACCCTCCAGTCTTCACCTTCTTCTCCTTCTTCTGCTTCTTCTGCTTCACCCTCCAGACTTCACCTTCTCCTTCTCTTTCTTCTGCTTCTTCTGATTCACCCTCCAGACTTCACCTTCTCCTTCTCCTTCGTCTGATTCTTCTGATTCACCCTCCAGACTTCACCTTCTCCTTCTCCTTCTTCTGCTTCTTCTGATTCACCCTCCTGACTTCACCTTCTCCTTCTCCTTCTTCTACTTCTTCTGATTCACCCTTCTGACTTCACCTTCTCCTTCTCCTTCTTCTACTTCTTCTGCTTCACCCTCCAGACTTCACCTTCTCCTTCTCCTTCTTCTACTTCTTCTGATTCACCCTCCAGACTTCACCTTCTCCTTCTCCTTCTTCTGCTTCTTCTGATTCACCCTCCAGACTTCACCTTCTCCTTCTCCTTATTCTGCTTCTTCTGATTCACCCTCCAGACTTCACCTTCTCCTTCTCCTTCTTCTGCTTCTTCTGATTCACCCTCCAGACTTCATCTTCTCCTTCTCCTTCTTCTGCTTCTTCTGAATCACCCTCCAGACTTCACCTTCTCCTTCTCCTTCTTCTACTTCTTCTGATTCACCTTCCAGTCTTCACCTTCTCCTTCTCCTTCTTCTGCTTCTTCTGCTTCACCCTCCAGACTTCACCTTCTCCTTCTCCTTCTTCTACTTCTTCTGATTCACCCTCCAGACTTCACCTTCTCCTTCTCCTTCTTCTGCTTCTTCTGCTTCACCCTCCAGACTTCACCTTCTCCTTCTCCTTCTTCCACTTCTTCTGATTCACCCTCCAGACTTCACCTTCTCCTTCTCCTTCTTCTACATCTTCTGATTCACCCTCCGGACTTCACCTTCTCCTTTTCCTTCTTCTACTTCTTCTGATTCACCCTCCTGACTCCACCTTCTCCTTCTCCTTCTTCTGCTTCTTCTGCTTCACCCTCCAGACTTCACCTTCTCCTTCTCCTTCTTCTGCTTCACCCTCCAGACTTCACCTTCTCCTTCTCCTTCTTCTACTTCTTCTGATTCATCCTCCAGACTTCACCTTCTCCTTTTCCTTCTTCTACTTCTTCTGATTCACCCTCCTGACTTCACCTTCTCCTTCTCCTTCTTCTGCTTCTTCTGCTTCACCCTCCAGACTTCACCTTCTCCTTCTCCTTCTTCTGCTTCTTCTGCTTCAGCCTCCAGACTTCACCTTCTCCTTCTCCTTCTTCTGCTTCTTCTGCTTCACCCTCCTTACTTCACCTTCTCCTTCTCCTTCTTCTACTTCTTGTGATTCACCCTCCAGACTTCACCTTCTCCTTCTCCTTCTTCTGCTTCTTCTGCTTCACCCTCCAGACTTCACCTTCTCCTTCTCCTTCTTCTGCTTCTTCTGCTTCGCCCTCCAGACTTCACCTTCTCCTTCTCCTTCTTCTGCTTCTTCTGCTTCACCCTCCAGATTTCACCTTCTCCTTCTCCTTCTTCTGCTTCTTCTGCTTCACCCTCCTGACTTCACCTTCTCCTTCTCCTTCTTCTACTTCTTCTGATTCACCCTCCAGACTTCACCTTCTCCTTCTCCTTCTTCTGCTTCTTCTGCTTCACCCTTAGGACTTCACCTTCTCCTTCTCCTTCTTCTGCTTCTTCTGCTGCGCCCTCCAGGCTTCACCGTCTCCATCTACTTCTTCTGCTTCTTCTGCTTCACCCTCCTGACTTCACCTTCTCCTTCTCCTTCTTCTACTTCTTCTGCTTCACCCCCCTGACTTCACCTTCTCCTTCTCCTTCTTCTGCTTCTTCTGATTCACCCTCCTAACTTCACTTTCTCCTTCTCCTTCTTCTGCTTCTTCTGATTCACCCTCCTGACTTCACCTTCTCCTTCTCCTTCTTCTGCTTCTTCTGATTCACCCTCCAGACTTCACCTTCTCCTTCTCCTTCTTCTGCTTCTTCTGATTCACCCTCCAGACTTCACCTTCTCCTTCTCCTTCTTCTGCTTCTTCTGATTCACCCTCCAGACCTCACCTTCTCCTTCTCCTTCTTCTTCTTCTTCTGATTCACCCTCCAGACTTCATCTTCTCCTTCTCCTTCTTCTGCTTCTTCTGATTCACGCTCCAGACTTCATCTTCTACTTCTCCTTCTTCTGCTTCTTCTGATTCACCCTCCAGACTTCACCATCTCCGTCTCCTTGTTCTACTTCATCTGATTCACCCTCCAGACTTCACCTTCTCCTTCTCCTTCTTCTCCTTCTTCTGATTCACCCTCCAGTCTTCACCTTCTTCTCCTTCTTCTTCTTCTTCTGCTTCACCCTCCAGACTTCACCTTCTCCTTCTCTTTCTTCTGCTTCTTCTGATTCACCCTCCAGACTTCACCTTCTCCTTCTCCTTCGTCTGATTCTTCAGATTCACCCTCCAGTCTTCACCTTCTCCTTCTCCTTCTTCTGCTTCTTCTGATTCACCCTCCTGACTTCACCTTCTCCTTCTCCTTCTTCTACTTCTTCTGATTCACCCTCCTGACTTCACCTTCTCCTTCTCCTTCTTCTACTTCTTCTGATTCACCCTCCAGACTTCACCTTCTTCTTTTCCTTCTTCTACTTCTTCTGATGCACCCTCCTGACTTCACCTTCTCCTTCTCCTTCTTCTGCTTCTTCTGCTTCACCCTCCAGACTTCACCTTCTCCTTCTCCTTCTTCTGCTTCTTCTGCTTCACCCTCCAGACTTCACCTTCTTCTTCTCCTTCTTCTGCTTCTTCTGCTTCACCCTCCTTACTTCACCTTCTCCTTCTCCTTCTTCTACTTCTTCTGATTCACCCTCCTGACTTCACCTTCTCCTTCTCCTTCTTCTACTTCTTCTGCTTCACCCTCCAGACTTCACCTTCTCCTTCTCCTTCTTCTACTTCTTCTGATTCACCCTCCAGACGTCACCTTCTCCTTCTCCTTCTTCTGCTTCTTCTGATTCACCCTCCAGACTTCACCTTCTCCTTCTCCTTCTTCTGCTTCTTCTGATTCACCCTCCAGACTTCATCTTCTCCTTCTCCTTCTTCTGCTTCTTCTGATTCACCCTCCAGACTTCACCTTCTCCTTCTCCTTCTTCTACTTCTTCTGATTCACCTTCCAGACTTCACCTTCTCCTTCTCCTTCTTCTGCTTCTTCTGCTTCACCCTCCAGACTTCACCTTCTCCTTCTCCTTCTTCTACTTCTTCTGATTCACCCTCCAGACTTCACCTTCTCCTTCTCCTTCTTCTGCTTCTTCTGCTTCACCCTCCAGACTTCACCTTCTCCTTCTCCTTCTTCCACTTCTTCTGATTCACCCTCCAGACTTCACCTTCTCCTTCTCCTTCTTCTACATCTTCTGATTCACCCTCCGGACTTCACCTTCTCCTTTTCCTTCTTCTTCTTCTTCTGATTCACCCTCCTGACTTCACCTTCTCCTTCTCCTTCTTCTGCTTCTTCTGCTTCACCCTCCAGACTTCACCTTCTCCTTCTCCTTCTTCTGCTTCACCCTCCAGACTTCACCTTCTCCTTCTCCTTCTTCTGCTTCTTCTGCTTCACCCTCCTTACTTCACCTTCTCCTTCTCCTTCTTCTACTTCTTCTGATTCACCCTCCAGACTTCACCTTCTCCTTCTCCTTCTTCTGCTTCTTCTGCTTCACCCTCCAGACTTCACCTTCTCCTTCTCCTTCTTCTGCTTCTTCTGCTTCACCCTCCAGATTTCACCTTCTCCTTCTCCTTCTTCTGCTTCTTCTGCTTCACCCTCCTGACTTCACCTTCTCCTTCTCCTTCTTCTACTTCATCTGATTCACCCTCCAGACTTCACCTTCTCCTTCTCCTTCTTCTGCTTCTTCTGATTCACCCTCCAGACTTCACCTCCTCCTTCTCCTTCTTCTGCTTCTTCTGCTTCACCCTCCAGACTTCACCTTCTCCTTCTCCTTCTTCTACTTCTTCTGATTCACCCTCCAGACTTCACCTCCTCCTTCTCCTTCTTCTGCTTCTTCTGCTTCACCCTCCAGACTTCACCTTCTCCTTCTCCTTCTTCTGCTTCTTCTGCTTCACCCTCCAGATTTCACCTTCTCCTTCTCCTTCTTCTGCTTCTTCTGCTTCACCCTCCTGACTTCACCTTCTCCTTCTCCTTCTTCTACTTCTTCTGATTCATCCTCCAGACTACACCTTCTCCTTCTCCTTCTTCTACTTCTTCTGATTCACCCTCCAGACTTCACCTTCTCCTTCTCCTTCTTCTGCTCCTTTTGATTCACCCTCCGGACTTGACCTTCTCCTTCTCCTTCTTCTACTTCTTCTGATTCACCCTCCAGACTTCACCTCCTCCTTCTCCTTCTTCTACTTCTTCTGATTCACAATCCAGACTTCACCTTCTCCTTCTCCTTCTTCTACTTCTTCTGCTTCTCCCTCCAGACTTCACCTTCTCCTTCTCCTTCTTCTGCTTCTTCTGATTCACCCTCCAGACTTCACCTTCTCCTTCTCCTTGTTCCACTTCTTCTGATTCTCCCTCCAGACTTCACCTTCTCCTTCTCCTTCTTCTACTTCTTCTGATTCACCCTCCAGACTTCACCTTCTCCTTTTCCTTCTTCTACTTCTTCTGATTCACCCTCCTGACTTCACCTTCTCCTTCTCCTTCTTCTGCTTCTTCTGCTTCACCCTCCAGACTTCACCTTCTCCTTCTCCTTCTTCTGCTTCTTCTGCTTCAGCCTCCAGACTTCACCTTCTCCTTCTCCTTCTTCTGCTTCTTCTGCTTCACCCTCCTGACTTCACCTTCTCCTTCTCCTTCTTCTACTTCTTCTGCTTCACCCCCCTGACTTCACCTTCTCCTTCTCCTTCTTCTGCTTCTTCTGATTCACCCTCCTAACTTCACCTTCTCCTTCTCCTTCTTCTGCTTCTTCTGGTTCACCCTCCTGACTTCACCTTCTCCTTCTCCTTCTTCTGCTTCTTCTGATTCACCCTCCAGACTTCACCTTCTCCTTCTCCTTCTTCTGCTTCTTCTGATTCACCCTCCAGACTTCACCTTCTCCTTCTCCTTCTTCTGCTTCTTCTGATTCACCCTCCAGACCTCACCTTCTCCTTCTCCTTCTTCTTCTTCTTCTGATTCACCCTCCAGACTTCATCTTCTCCTTCTCCTTCTTCTGCTTCTTCTGATTCACGCTCCAGACTTCATCTTCTACTTCTCCTTCTTCTGCTTCTTCTGATTCACCCTCCAGACTTCACCATCTCCGTCTCCTTGTTCTCCTTCTTCTGATTCACCCTCCAGTCTTCACCTTCTTCTCCTTCTTCTTCTTCTTCTGCTTCACCCTCCAGACTTCACCTTCTCCTTCTCTTTCTTCTGCTTCTTCTGATTCACCCTCCAGACTTCACCTTCTCCTTCTCCTTCGTCTGATTCTTCAGATTCACCCTCCAGTCTTCACCTTCTCCTTCTCCTTCTTCTGCTTCTTCTGATTCACCCTCCTGACTTCACCTTCTCCTTCTCCTTCTTCTACTTCTTCTGATTCACCCTCCTGACTTCACCTTCTCCTTCTCCTTCTTCTACTTCTTCTGATTCACCCTCCAGACTTCACCTTCTTCTTTTCCTTCTTCTACTTCTTCTGATTCACCCTCCTGACTTCACCTTCTCCTTCTCCTTCTTCTGCTTCTTCTGCTTCACCCTCCAGACTTCACCTTCTCCTTCTCCTTCTTCTGCTTCTTCTGCTTCACCCTCCAGACTTCACCTTCTCCTTCTCCTTCTTCTGCTTCTTCTGCTTCACCCTCCTTACTTCACCTTCTCCTTCTCCTTCTTCTACTTCTTGTGATTCACCCTCCAGACTTCACCTTCTCCTTCTCCTTCTTCTGCTTCTTCTGCTTCACCCTCCAGACTTCACCTTCTCCTTCTCCTTCTTCTGCTTCTTCTGCTTCGCCCTCCAGACTTCACCTTCTCCTTCTCCTTCTTCTGCTTCTTCTGCTTCACCCTCCAGACTTCACCTTCTTCTTATCCTTCTTCTGCTTCTTCTGATTCACCCTCCAGACTTCACCTTCTCCTTCTCCTTCGTCTGTTTCTTCTGATTCACCCTCCAGACTTCACCTTCTCCTTCTCCTTCTTCTGCTTCTTCTGATTCACCCTCCTGACTTCACCTTCTCCTTCTCCTTCTTCTACTTCTTCTGATTCACCCTCCTGACTTCACCTTCTCCTTCTCCTTCTTCTACTTCTTCTGCTTCACCCTCCAGACTTCACCTTCTCCTTCTCCTTCTTCTACTTCTTCTGATTCACCCTCCAGACTTCACCTTCTCCTTCTCCTTCTTCTGCTTCTTCTGATTCACCCTCCAGACTTCACCTTCTCCTTCTCCTTCTTCTGCTTCTTCTGATTCACCCTCCAGACTTCATCTTCTCCTTCTCCTTCTTCTGCTTCTTCTGATTCACCCTCCAGACTTCACCTTCTCCTTCTCCTTCTTCTACTTCTTCTGATTCACCTTCCAGACTTCACCTTCTCCTTCTCCTTCTTCTGCTTCTTCTGCTTCACCCTCCAGACTTCACCTTCTCCTTCTCCTTCTTCTACTTCTTCTGATTCACCCTCCAGACTTCACCTTCTCCTTCTCCTTCTTCTGCTTCTTCTGCTTCACCCTCCAGACTTCACCTTCTCCTTCTCCTTCTTCCACTTCTTCTGATTCACCCTCCAGACTTCACCTTCTCCTTCTCCTTCTTCTACATCTTCTGATTCACCCTCCGGACTTCACCTTCTCCTTTTCCTTCTTCTACTTCTTCTGATTCACCCTCCTGACTTCACCTTCTCCTTCTCCTTCTTCTGCTTCTTCTGCTTCACCCTCCAGACTTCACCTTCTCCTTCTCCTTCTTCTGCTTCACCCTCCAGACTTCACCTTCTCCTTCTCCTTCTTCTGCTTCTTCTGCTTCACCCTCCTTACTTCACCTTCTCCTTCTCCTTCTTCTACTTCTTCTGATTCACCCTCCAGACTTCACCTTCTCCTTCTCCTTCTTCTGCTTCTTCTGCTTCACCCTCCAGACTTCACCTTCTCCTTCTCCTTCTTCTGCTTCTTCTGCTTCACCCTCCAGATTTCACCTTCTCCTTCTCCTTCTTCTGCTTCTTCTGCTTCACCCTCCTGACTTCACCTTCTCCTTCTCCTTCTTCTACTTCATCTGATTCACCCTCCAGACTTCACCTTCTCCTTCTCCTTCTTCTGCTTCTTCTGATTCACCCTCCAGACTTCACCTCCTCCTTCTCCTTCTTCTGCTTCTTCTGCTTCACCCTCCAGACTTCACCTTCTCCTTCTCCTTCTTCTGCTTCTTCTGCTTCACCCTCCTTACTTCACCTTCTCCTTCTCCTTCTTCTACTTCTTCTGATTCACCCTCCAGACTTCACCTTCTCCTTCTCCTTCTTCTGCTTCTTCTGCTTCACCCTCCAGACTTCACCTTCTCCTTCTCCTTCTTCTGCTTCTTCTGCTTCGCCCTCCAGACTTCACCTTCTCCTTCTCCTTCTTCTACTTCTTCTGCTTCACCCTCCAGACTTCACCTTCTCCTTCTCCTTCTTCTACTTCTTCTGATTCACCCTCCAGACTTCACCTTCTCCTTCTCCTTCTTCTGCTTCTTCTGATTCACCCTCCAGACTTCACCTTCTCCTTCTCCTTATTCTGCTTCTTCTGATTCACCCTCCAGACTTCACCTTCTCCTTCTCCTTCTTCTACTTCTTCTGATTCATCCTCCAGACTACACCTTCTCCTTCTCCTTCTTCTACTTCTTCTGATTCACCCTCCAGACTTCACCTTCTCCTTCTCCTTCTTCTGCTCCTTTTGATTCACCCTCCAGACTTGACCTTCTCCTTCTCCTTCTTCTACTTCTTCTGATTCACCCTCCAGACTTCACCTCCTCCTTCTCCTTCTTCTACTTCTTCTGATTCACAATCCAGACTTCACCTTCTCCTTCTCCTTCTTCTACTTCTTCTGCTTCTCCCTCCAGACTTCACCTTCTCCTTCTCCTTCTTCTGCTTCTTCTGATTCACCCTCCAGACTTCACCTCCTCCTTCTCCTTCTTCCACTTCTTCTGATTCTCCCTCCAGACTTCACCTTCTCCTTCTCCTTCTTCTACTTCTTCTGATTCACCCTCCAGACTTCACCTTCTCCTTTTCCTTCTTCTACTTCTTCTGATTCACCCTCCTGACTTCACCTTCTCCTTCTCCTTCTTCTGCTTCTTCTGCTTCACCCTCCTGACTTCACCTTCTCCTTCTCCTTCTTCTACTTCATCTGATTCACCCTCCAGAATTCACCTTCTCCTTCTCCTTCTTCTGCTTCTTCTGATTCACCCTCCAGACTTCATCTTCTCCTTCTCCTTCTTCTGCTTCTTCTGATTCACCCTCCAGACTTCACCTTCTCCTTCTCCTTCTTCTACTTCTTCTGATTCACCTTCCAGACTTCACCTTCTCCTTCTCCTTCTTCTGCTTCTTCTGCTTCACCCTCCAGACTTCACCTTCTCCTTCTCCTTCTTCTACTTCTTCTGATTCACCCTCCAGACTTCACCTTCTCCTTCTCCTTCTTCTGCTTCTTCTGCTTCACCCTCCAGACTTCACCTTCTCCTTCTCCTTCTTCCACTTCTTCTGATTCACCCTCCAGACTTCACCTTCTCCTTCTCCTTCTTCTACATCTTCTGATTCACCCTCCGGACTTCACCTTCTCCTTTTCCTTCTTCTACTTCTTCTGATTCACCCTCCTGACTTCACCTTCTCCTTCTCCTTCTTCTGCTTCTTCTGCTTCACCCTCCAGACTTCACCTTCTCCTTCTCCTTCTTCTGCTTCACCCTCCAGACTTCACCTTCTCCTTCTCCTTCTTCTGCTTCTTCTGCTTCACCCTCCTTACTTCACCTTCTCCTTCTCCTTCTTCTACTTCTTCTGATTCACCCTCCAGACTTCACCTTCTCCTTCTTCTGCTTCTTCTGCTTCACCCTCCAGACTTCACCTTCTCCTTCTCCTTCTTCTGCTTCTTCTGCTTCACCCTCCAGATTTCACCTTCTCCTTCTCCTTCTTCTGCTTCTTCTGCTTCACCCTCCTGACTTCACCTTCTCCTTCTCCTTCTTCTACTTCATCTGATTCACCCTCCAGACTTCACCTTCTCCTTCTCCTTCTTCTGCTTCTTCTGATTCACCCTCCAGACTTCACCTCCTCCTTCTCCTTCTTCTGCTTCTTCTGCTTCACCCTCCAGACTACACCTTCTCCTTCTCCTTCTTCTGCTTCTTCTGCTTCACCCTCCTTACTTCACCTTCTCCTTCTCCTTCTTCTACTTCTTCTGATTCACCCTCCAGACTTCACCTTCTCCTTCTCCTTCTTCTGCTTCTTCTGCTTCACCCTCCAGACTTCACCTTCTCCTTCTCCTTCTTCTGCTTCTTCTGCTTCGCCCTCCAGACTTCACCTTCTCCTTCTCCTTCTTCTACTTCTTCTGCTTCACCCTCCAGATTTCACCTTCTCCTTCTCCTTCTTCTACTTCTTCTGATTCACCCTCCAGACTTCACCTTCTCCTTCTCCTTCTTCTGCTTCTTCTGATTCACCCTCCAGACTTCACCTTCTCCTTCTCCTTATTCTGCTTCTTCTGATTCACCCTCCAGACTTCACCTTCTCCTTCTCCTTCTTCTACTTCTTCTGATTCATCCTCCAGACTACACCTTCTCCTTCTCCTTCTTCTACTTCTTCTGATTCACCCTCCAGACTTCACCTTCTCCTTCTCCTTCTTCTGCTCCTTTTGATTCACCCTCCAGACTTGACCTTCTCCTTTTCCTTCTTCTACTTCTTCTGATTCACCCTCCAGACTTCACCTCCTCCTTCTCCTTCTTCTACTTCTTCTGATTCACAATCCAGACTTCACCTTCTCCTTCTCCTTCTTCTACTTCTTCTGCTTCTCCCTCCAGACTTCACCTTCTCCTTCTCCTTCTTCTGCTTCTTCTGATTCACCCTCCAGACTTCACCTTCTCCTTCTCCTTCTTCCACTTCTTCTGATTCTCCCTCCAGACTTCACCTTCTCCTTCTCCTTCTTCTACTTCTTCTGATTCACCCTCCAGACTTCACCTTCTCCTTTTCCTTCTTCTACTTCTTCTGATTCACCCTCCTGACTTCACCTTCTCCTTCTCCTTCTTCTGCTTCTTCTGCTTCACCCTCCAGACTTCACCTTCTCCTTCTCCTTCTTCTGCTTCTTCTGCTTCACCCTCCAGACTTCACCTTCTCCTTCTCCTTCTTCTGCTTCTTCTGCTTCACCCTCCTTACTTCACATTCTCCTTCTCCTTCTTCTACTTCTTGTGATTCACCCTCCAGACTTCACCTTCTCCTTCTCCTTCTTCTGCTTCTTCTGCTTCACCCTCCAGACTTCACCTTCTCCTTCTCCTTCTTCTGCTTCTTCTGCTTCGCCCTCCAGACTTCACCTTCTCCTTCTCCTTCTTCTGCTTCTTCTGCTTCACCCTCCAGATTTCACCTTCTCCTTCTCCTTCTTCTGCTTCTTCTGCTTCACCCTCCTGACTTCACCTTCTCCTTCTCCTTCTTCTACTTCTTCTGATTCACCCTCCAGACTTCACCTTCTCCTTCTCCTTCTTCTGCTTCTTCTGCTTCACCCTTAGGACTTCACCTTCTCCTTCTCCTTCTTCTGCTTCTTCTGCTGCGCCCTCCAGGCTTCACCGTCTCCATCTACTTCTTCTGCTTCTTCTGCTTCACCCTCCTGACTTCACCTTCTCCTTCTCCTTCTTCTACTTCTTCTGTTTCACCCCCCTGACTTCACCTTCTCCTTCTCCTTCTTCTGCTTCTTCTGATTCACCCTCCTAACTTCACCTTCTCCTTCTCCTTCTTCTGCTTCTTCTGATTCACCCTCCTGACTTCACCTTCTCCTTCTCCTTCTTCTGCTTCTTCTGATTCACCCTCCAGACTTCACCTTCTCCTTCTCCTTCTTCTGCTTCTTCTGATTCACCCTCCAGACTTCACCTTCTCCTTCTCCTTCTTCTGCTTCTTCTGATTCACCCTCCAGACCTCACCTTCTCCTTCTCCTTCTTCTTCTTCTTCTTCTTCACCCTCCAGACTTCATCTTCTCCTTCTCCTTCTTCTGCTTCTTCTGATTCACGCTCCAGACTTCATCTTCTACTTCTCCTTCTTCTGCTTCTTCTGATTCACCCTCCAGACTTCACCATCTCCGTCTCCTTGTTCTACTTCATCTGATTCACCCTCCAGACTTCACCTCCTCCTTCTCCTTCTTCTCCTTCTTCTGATTCACCCTCCAGTCTTCACCTTCTTCTCCTTCTTCTGCTTCTTCTGCTTCACCCTCCAGACTTCACCTTCTCCTTCTCTTTCTTCTGCTTCTTCTGATTCACCCTCCAGACTTCACCTTCTCCTTCTCCTTCGTCTGATTCTTCAGATTCACCCTCCAGTCTTCACCTTCTCCTTCTCCTTCTTCTGCTTCTTCTGATTCACCCTCCTGACTTCACCTTCTCCTTCTCCTTCTTCTACTTCTTCTGATTCACCCTCCTGACTTCACCTTCTCCTTCTCCTTCTTCTACTTCTTCTGCTTCACTCTCCAGACTTCACCTTCTCCTTCTCCTTCTTCTACTTCTTCTGATTCACCCTCCAGACTTCACCTTCTCCTTCTCCTTCTTCTGCTTCTTCTGATTCACCCTCCAGACTTCACCTTCTCCTTCTCCTTATTCTGCTTCTTCTGATTCACCCTCCAGACTTCACCTTCTCCTTCTCCTTCTTCTGCTTCTTCTGATTCACCCTCCAGACTTCATCTTCTCCTTCTCCTTCTTCTGCTTCTTCTGATTCACCCTCCTGACTTCACCTTCTCCTTCTCCTTCTTCTACTTCTTCTGATTCACCCTCCAGACTTCAGCTTCTCCTTCTCCTTCTTCTGCTTCTTCTGCTTCACCCTCCAGACTTCATCTTCTCCTTCTCCTTCTTCTACTTCTTCTGATTCACCCTCCAGACTTCACCTTCTCCTTCTCCTTCTTCTGCTTCTTCTGCTTCACCCTCCAGACTTCACCTTCTCCTTCTCCTTCTTCCACTTCTTCTGATTCACCCTCCAGACTTCACCTTCTCCTTCTCCTTCTTCTACTTCTTCTGATTCACCCTCCAGACTTCACCTTCTCCTTTTCCTTCTTCTACTTCTTCTGATTCACCCTCCTGACTTCACCTTGTCCTTCTCCTTCTCCTTCTTCTGCTTCACCCTCCAGACTTCACCTTCTCCTTCTCCTTCTTCTGCTTCTTCTGCTTCACCCTCCTTACTTCACCTTCTCCTTCTCCTTCTTCTGCTTCTTCTGATTCACCCTCCAGACTTCACCTTCTCCTTTTCCTTCTTCTGCTTCTTCTGCTTCACCCTCCAGACTTCACCTTCTCCTTCTCCTTCTTCTGCTTCTTCTGCTTCACCCTCCAGATTTCACCTTCTCCTTCTCCTTCTTCTGCTTCTTCTGCTTCACCCTCCTGACTTCATCTTCTCCTTCTCCTTCTTCTGCTTCTTCTGCTTCACCCTTAGGACTTCACCTTCTCCTTCTCCTTCTTCTGCTTCTTCTGCTTCACCCTCCTGACTTCACCTTCTCCTTCTCCTTCTTCTGCTTCTTCTGCTTCACCCTCCTTACTTCACCTTCTCCTTCTCCTTCTTCTGCTTCTTCTGATTCACCCTCCAGACTTCACCTTCTCCTTCTCCTTCTTCTACTTCTTCTGATTCACCCTCCAGACTTCACCTTCTCCTTCTCCTTCTTCTGCTTCTTCTGCTTCACCCTCCAGACTTCACCTTCTCCTTCTCCTTCTTCCACTTCTTCTGATTCACCCTCCAGACTTCACCTTCTCCTTCTCCTTCTTCTACTTCTTCTGATTCACCCTCCAGACTTCACCTTCTCCTTTTCCTTCTTCTACTTCTTCTGATTCACCCTCCTGACTTCACCTTGTCCTTCTCCTTCTCCTTCTTCTGCTTCACCCTCCAGACTTCACCTTCTCCTTCTCCTTCTTCTGCTTCTTCTGCTTCACCCTCCTTACTTCACCTTCTCCTTCTCCTTCTTCTGCTTCTTCTGATTCACCCTCCAGACTTCACCTTCTCCTTTTCCTTCTTCTGCTTCTTCTGCTTCACCCTCCAGACTTCACCTTCTCCTTCTCCTTCTTCTGCTTCTTCTGCTTCACCCTCCAGATTTCACCTTCTCCTTCTCCTTCTTCTGCTTCTTCTGCTTCACCCTCCTGACTTCATCTTCTCCTTCTCCTTCTTCTGCTTCTTCTGCTTCACCCTCCAGACTTCACCTTCTCCTTCTCCTTCTTCTGCTTCTTCTGCTTCGCCCTCCAGACTTCACCTTCTCCTTCTCCTTCTTCTACTTCTTCTGCTTCACCCTCCAGACTTCACCTTCTCCTTCTCCTTCTTCTACTTCTTCTGATTCACCCTCCAGACTTCACCTTCTCCTTCTCCTTCTTCTGCTTCTTCTGATTCACCCTCCAGACTTCACCTTCTCCTTCTCCTTATTCTGCTTCTTCTGATTCACCCTCCAGACTTCACCTTCTCCTTCTCCTTCTTCTACTTCTTCTGATTCATCCTCCAGACTACACCTTCTCCTTCTCCTTCTTCTACTTCTTCTGATTCACCCTCCAGACTTCACCTTCTCCTTCTCCTTCTTCTGCTCCTTTTGATTCACCCTCCAGACTTGACCTTCTCCTTTTCCTTCTTCTACTTCTTCTGATTCACCCTCCAGACTTCACCTCCTCCTTCTCCTTCTTCTACTTCTTCTGATTCACAATCCAGACTTCACCTTCTCCTTCTCCTTCTTCTACTTCTTCTGCTTCTCCCTCCAGACTTCACCTTCTCCTTCTCCTTCTTCTGCTTCTTCTGATTCACCCTCCAGACTTCACCTTCTCCTTCTCCTTCTTCCACTTCTTCTGATTCTCCCTCCAGACTTCACCTTCTCCTTCTCCTTCTTCTACTTCTTCTGATTCACCCTCCAGACTTCACCTTCTCCTTTTCCTTCTTCTACTTCTTCTGATTCACCCTCCTGACTTCACCTTCTCCTTCTCCTTCTTCTGCTTCTTCTGCTTCACCCTCCAGACTTCAACTTCTCCTTCTCCTTCTTCTGCTTCTTCTGCTTCACCCTCCAGACTTCACCTTCTCCTTCTCCTTCTTCTGCTTCTTCTGCTTCACCCTCCTTACTTCACATTCTCCTTCTCCTTCTTCTACTTCTTGTGATTCACCCTCCAGACTTCACCTTCTCCTTCTCCTTCTTCTGCTTCTTCTGCTTCACCCTCCAGACTTCACCTTCTCCTTCTCCTTCTTCTGCTTCTTCTGCTTCGCCCTCCAGACTTCACCTTCTCCTTCTCCTTCTTCTGCTTCTTCTGCTTCACCCTCCAGATTTCACCTTCTCCTTCTCCTTCTTCTGCTTCTTCTGCTTCACCCTCCTGACTTCACCTTCTCCTTCTCCTTCTTCTACTTCTTCTGATTCACCCTCCAGACTTCACCTTCTCCTTCTCCTTCTTCTGCTTCTTCTGCTTCACCCTTAGGACTTCACCTTCTCCTTCTCCTTCTTCTGCTTCTTCTGCTGCGCCCTCCAGGCTTCACCGTCTCCATCTACTTCTTCTGCTTCTTCTGCTTCACCCTCCTGACTTCACCTTCTCCTTCTCCTTCTTCTACTTCTTCTGTTTCACCCCCCTGACTTCACCTTCTCCTTCTCCTTCTTCTGCTTCTTCTGATTCACCCTCCTAACTTCACCTTCTCCTTCTCCTTCTTCTGCTTCTTCTGATTCACCCTCCTGACTTCACCTTCTCCTTCTCCTTCTTCTGCTTCTTCTGATTCACCCTCCAGACTTCACCTTCTCCTTCTCCTTCTTCTGCTTCTTCTGATTCACCCTCCAGACTTCACCTTCTCCTTCTCCTTCTTCTGCTTCTTCTGATTCACCCTCCAGACCTCACCTTCTCCTTCTCCTTCTTCTTCTTCTTCTGCTTCACCCTCCAGACTTCATCTTCTCCTTCTCCTTCTTCTGCTTCTTCTGATTCACGCTCCAGACTTCATCTTCTACTTCTCCTTCTTCTGCTTCTTCTGATTCACCCTCCAGACTTCACCATCTCCGTCTCCTTGTTCTACTTCATCTGATTCACCCTCCAGACTTCACCTCCTCCTTCTCCTTCTTCTCCTTCTTCTGATTCACCCTCCAGTCTTCACCTTCTTCTCCTTCTTCTGCTTCTTCTGCTTCACCCTCCAGACTTCACCTTCTCCTTCTCTTTCTTCTGCTTCTTCTGATTCACCCTCCAGACTTCACCTTCTCCTTCTCCTTCGTCTGATTCTTCAGATTCACCCTCCAGTCTTCACCTTCTCCTTCTCCTTCTTCTACTTCTTCTGTTTCACCCCCCTGACTTCACCTTCTCCTTCTCCTTCTTCTGCTTCTTCTGATTCACCCTCCTAACTTCACCTTCTCCTTCTCCTTCTTCTGCTTCTTCTGATTCACCCTCCTGACTTCACCTTCTCCTTCTCCTTCTTCTGCTTCTTCTGATTCACCCTCCAGACTTCACCTTCTCCTTCTCCTTCTTCTGCTTCTTCTGATTCACCCTCCAGACTTCACCTTCTCCTTCTCCTTCTTCTGCTTCTTCTGATTCACCCTCCAGACCTCACCTTCTCCTTCTCCTTCTTCTTCTTCTTCTGCTTCACCCTCCAGACTTCATCTTCTCCTTCTCCTTCTTCTGCTTCTTCTGATTCACGCTCCAGACTTCATCTTCTACTTCTCCTTCTTCTGCTTCTTCTGATTCTCCCTCCAGACTTCACCTTCTCCTTCTCCTTCTTCTACTTCTTCTGATTCACCCTCCAGACTTCACCTTCTCCTTTTCCTTCTTCTACTTCTTCTGATTCACCCTCCTGACTTCACCTTCTCCTTCTCCTTCTTCTGCTTCTTCTGCTTCACCCTCCAGACTTCACCTTCTCCTTCTCCTTCTTCTGCTTCTTCTGCTTCACCCTCCAGACTTCACCTTCTCCTTCTCCTTCTTCTGCTTCTTCTGCTTCACCCTCCTTACTTCACATTCTCCTTCTCCTTCTTCTACTTCTTGTGATTCACCCTCCAGACTTCACCTTCTCCTTCTCCTTCTTCTGCTTCTTCTGCTTCACCCTCCAGACTTCACCTTCTCCTTCTCCTTCTTCTGCTTCTTCTGCTTCGCCCTCCAGACTTCACCTTCTCCTTCTCCTTCTTCTGCTTCTTCTGCTTCACCCTCCAGATTTCACCTTCTCCTTCTCCTTCTTCTGCTTCTTCTGCTTCACCCTCCTGACTTCACCTTCTCCTTCTCCTTCTTCTACTTCTTCTGATTCACCCTCCAGACTTCACCTTCTCCTTCTCCTTCTTCTGCTTCTTCTGCTTCACCCTTAGGACTTCACCTTCTCCTTCTCCTTCTTCTGCTTCTTCTGCTGCGCCCTCCAGGCTTCACCGTCTCCATCTACTTCTTCTGCTTCTTCTGCTTCACCCTCCTGACTTCACCTTCTCCTTCTCCTTCTTCTACTTCTTCTGTTTCACCCCCCTGACTTCACCTTCTCCTTCTCCTTCTTCTGCTTCTTCTGATTCACCCTCCTAACTTCACCTTCTCCTTCTCCTTCTTCTGCTTCTTCTGATTCACCCTCCTGACTTCACCTTCTCCTTCTCCTTCTTCTGCTTCTTCTGATTCACCCTCCAGACTTCACCTTCTCCTTCTCCTTCTTCTGCTTCTTCTGATTCACCCTCCAGACTTCACCTTCTCCTTCTCCTTCTTCTGCTTCTTCTGATTCACCCTCCAGACCTCACCTTCTCCTTCTCCTTCTTCTTCTTCTTCTTCTGCTTCACCCTCCAGACTTCATCTTCTCCTTCTCCTTCTTCTGCTTCTTCTGATTCACGCTCCAGACTTCATCTTCTACTTCTCCTTCTTCTGCTTCTTCTGATTCACCCTCCAGACTTCACCATCTCCGTCTCCTTGTTCTACTTCATCTGATTCACCCTCCAGACTTCACCTCCTCCTTCTCCTTCTTCTCCTTCTTCTGATTCACCCTCCAGTCTTCACCTTCTTCTCCTTCTTCTGCTTCTTCTGCTTCACCCTCCAGACTTCACCTTCTCCTTCTCTTTCTTCTGCTTCTTCTGATTCACCCTCCAGACTTCACCTTCTCCTTCTCCTTCGTCTGATTCTTCAGATTCACCCTCCAGTCTTCACCTTCTCCTTCTCCTTCTTCTGCTTCTTCTGATTCACCCTCCTGACTTCACCTTCTCCTTCTCCTTCTTCTACTTCTTCTGATTCACCCTCCTGACTTCACCTTCTCCTTCTCCTTCTTCTACTTCTTCTGCTTCACTCTCCAGACTTCACCTTCTCCTTCTCCTTCTTCTACTTCTTCTGATTCACCCTCCAGACTTCACCTTCTCCTTCTCCTTCTTCTGCTTCTTCTGATTCACCCTCCAGACTTCACCTTCTCCTTCTCCTTATTCTGCTTCTTCTGATTCACCCTCCAGACTTCACCTTCTCCTTCTCCTTCTTCTGCTTCTTCTGATTCACCCTCCAGACTTCATCTTCTCCTTCTCCTTCTTCTGCTTCTTCTGATTCACCCTCCTGACTTCACCTTCTCCTTCTCCTTCTTCTACTTCTTCTGATTCACCCTCCAGACTTCCGCTTCTCCTTCTCCTTCTTCTGCTTCTTCTGCTTCACCCTCCAGACTTCATCTTCTCCTTCTCCTTCTTCTACTTCTTCTGATTCACCCTCCAGACTTCACCTTCTCCTTCTCCTTCTTCTGCTTCTTCTGCTTCACCCTCCAGACTTCACCTTCTCCTTCTCCTTCTTCCACTTCTTCTGATTCACCCTCCAGACTTCACCTTCTCCTTCTCCTTCTTCTACTTCTTCTGATTCACCCTCCAGA
Source organism: Somniosus microcephalus (assembly GCF_052327205.1). Taxonomy (NCBI): domain Eukaryota; kingdom Metazoa; phylum Chordata; class Chondrichthyes; order Squaliformes; family Somniosidae; genus Somniosus; species Somniosus microcephalus. The sequence continues at coordinate 695,622 of NW_028225267.1, read as the reverse complement.
CTTCACCTTCTCCTTTTCCTTCTTCTACTTCTTCTGATTCACCCTCCTGACTTCACCTTGTCCTTCTCCTTCTCCTTCTTCTGCTTCACCCTCCAGACTTCACCTTCTCCTTCTCCTTCTTCTGCTTCTTCTGCTTCACCCTCCTTACTTCACCTTCTCCTTCTCCTTCTTCTGCTTCTTCTGATTCACCCTCCAGACTTCACCTTCTCCTTTTCCTTCTTCTGCTTCTTCTGCTTCACCCTCCAGACTTCACCTTCTCCTTCTCCTTCTTCTGCTTCTTCTGCTTCACCCTCCAGATTTCACCTTCTCCTTCTCCTTCTTCTGCTTCTTCTGCTTCACCCTCCTGACTTCACCTTCTCCTTCTCCTTCTTCTGCTTCTTCTGCTTCACCCTTAGGACTTCACCTTCTCCTTCTCCTTCTTCTGCTTCTTCTGCTTCACCCTCCAGATTTCACCTTCTCCTTCTCCTTCTTCTACTTCTTCTGATTCACCCTCCAGACTTCACCTTCTCCTTCTCCTTCTTCTGCTTCTTCTGCTTCACCCTTAGGACTTCACCTTCTCCTTCTCCTTCTTCTGCTTCTTCTGCTGCACCCTCCAGACTTCACCGCCTCCATCTCCTTCTTCTGCTTCTTCTGCTTCACCCTCCTGACTTCACCTTCTCCTTCTCCTTCTTCTGCTTCTTCTGCTTCACCCTCCTGACTTCACCTTCTCCTTCTCCTTCTTCTGCTTCTTCTGCTTCACCCTCCTGACTTCACCTTCTCCTTCTCCTTCTTCTGCTTCTTCTGATTCACGCTCCAGACTTCATCTTCCACTTCTCCTTCTTCTGCTTCTTCTGATTCACCCTCCAGACTTCACCTTCTCCTTCTCCTTCTTCTACTTCTTCTGATTCACCCTCCAGACTTCACCTTCTCCTTCTCCTTCTTCTACTTCTTCTGATTCACCCTCCAATCTTCACCTTCTCCCACTCCTTCTTCTGCTTCTTCTGCTTCACCCTCCAGACTTCACCTTCTCCTTCTCTTTCTTCTGCTTCTTCTGATTCACCCTCCAGACTTCACCTTCTCCTTCTCCTTCGTCTGATTCTTCTGATTCACCCTCCAAACTTCACCTTCTCCTTCTCCTTCTTCTGCTTCTTCTGATTCACCCTCCTGACTTCACCTTCTCCTTCTTCTACTTCTTCTGATTCACCCTCCTGACTTCACCTTCTCCTTCTCCTTCTTCTACTTCTTCTGCTTCACCCTCCAGACTTCACCTTCTCCTTCTCCTTCTTCTACTTCTTCTGATTCACCCTCCAGACTTCACCTTCTCCTTCTCCTTCTTCTGCATCTTCTGATTCACCCTCCAGACTTCACATTCTCCTTCTCCTTATTCTGCTTCTTCTGATTCACCCTCCAGACTTCACCTTCTCCTTCTCCTTCTTCTGCTTCTTCTGATTCACCCTCCAGACTTCACCTTCTCCTTCTCCTTCTTCTGCTTCTGCTGATTCACCCTCCAGACTTCACCTTCTCCTTCTCCTTCTTCTACTTCTTCTGCTTCACCCTCCTTACTTCACCTTCTCCTTCTCCTTCTTCTACTTCTTCTGATTCACCCTCCAGACTTCACCTTCTCCTTCTCCTTCTTCTGCTTCTTCTGCTTCACCCTCCAGACTTCACCTTCTCCTTCTCCTTCTTCTGCTTCTTCTGCTTCGCCCTCCAGACTTCACCTTCTCCTTCTCCTTCTTCTACTTCTTCTGCTTCACCCTCCAGACTTCACCTTCTCCTTCTCCTTCTTCTACTTCTTCTGATTCACCCTCCAGACTTCACCTTCTCCTTCTCCTTCTTCTGCTTCTTCTGATTCACCCTCCAGACTTCACCTTCTCCTTCTCCTTATTCTGCTTCTTCTGATTCACCCTCCAGACTTCACCTTCTCCTTCTCCTTCTTCTACTTCTTCTGATTCATCCTCCAGACTACACCTTCTCCTTCTCCTTCTTCTACTTCTTCTGATTCACCCTCCAGACTTCACCTTCTCCTTCTCCTTCTTCTGCTCCTTTTGATTCACCCTCCAGACTTGACCTTCTCCTTCTCCTTCTTCTACTTCTTCTGATTCACCCTCCAGACGTCACCTCCTCCTTCTCCTTCTTCTACTTCTTCTGATTCACAATCCAGACTTCACCTTCTCCTTCTCCTTCTTCTACTTCTTCTGCTTCTCCCTCCAGACTTCACCTTCTCCTTCTCCTTCTTCTGCTTCTTCTGATTCACCCTCCAGACTTCACCTTCTCCTTCTCCTTCTTCCACTTCTTCTGATTCTCCCTCCAGACTTCACCTTCTCCTTCTCCTTCTTCTACTTCTTCTGATTCACCCTCCAGACTTCACCTTCTCCTTTTCCTTCTTCTACTTCTTCTGATTCACCCTCCTGACTTCACCTTCTCCTTCTCCTTCTTCTGCTTCTTCTGCTTCACCCTCCAGACTTCACCTTCTCCTTCTCCTTCTTCTGCTTCTTCTGCTTCACCCTCCAGACTTCACCTTCTCCTTCTCCTTCTTCTGCTTCTTCTGCTTCACCCTCCTTACTTCCCCTTCTCCTTCTCCTTCTTCTACTTCTTGTGATTCACCCTCCAGACTTCACCTTCTCCTTCTCCTTCTTCTGCTTCTTCTGCTTCACCCTCCAGACTTCACCTTCTCCTTCTCCTTCTTCTGCTTCTTCTGCTTCGCCCTCCAGACTTCACCTTCTCCTTCTCCTTCTTCTGCTTCTTCTGCTTCACCCTCCAGATTTCACCTTCTCCTTCTCCTTCTTCTGCTTCTTCTGCTTCACCCTCCTGACTTCACCTTCTCCTTCTCCTTCTTCTACTTCTTCTGATTCACCCTCCAGACTTCACCTTCTCCTTCTCCTTCTTCTGCTTCTTCTGCTTCACCCTTAGGACTTCACCTTCTCCTTCTCCTTCTTCTGCTTCTTCTGCTGCGCCCTCCAGGCTTCACCGTCTCCATCTACTTCTTCTGCTTCTTCTGCTTCACCCTCCTGACTTCACCTTCTCCTTCTCCTTCTTCTACTTCTTCTGCTTCACCCCCCTGACTTCACCTTCTCCTTCTCCTTCTTCTGCTTCTTCCGATTCACCCTCCTAACTTCACCTTCTCCTTCTCCTTCTTCTGCTTCTTCTGATTCACCCTCCTGACTTCACCTTCTCCTTCTCCTTCTTCTGCTTCTTCTGATTCACCCTCCAGACTTCACCTTCTCCTTCTCCTTCTTCTGCTTCTTCTGATTCACCCTCCAGACTTCACCATCTCCGTCTCCTTCTTCTACTTCATCTGATTCACCCTCCAGACTTCACCTTCTCCTTCTCCTTCTTCTACTTCTTCTGATTCACCCTCCAGTCTGCACCTTCTTCTCCTTCTTCTGCTTCTTCTGCTTCACCCTCCAGACTTCACCTTCTCCTTCTCTTTCTTCTGCTTCTTCTGATTCACCCTCCAGACTTCACCTTCTCCTTCTCCTTCGTCTGATTCTTCAGATTCACCCTCCAGTCTTCACCTTCTCCTTCTCCTTCTTCTGCTTCTTCTGATTCACCCTCCTGACTTCACCTTCTCCTTCTCCTTCTTCTACTTCTTCTGATTCACCCTCCTGACTTCACCTTCTCCTTCTCCTTCTTCTACTTCTTCTGCTTCACTCTCCAGACTTCACCTTCTCCTTCTCCTTCTTCTACTTCTTCTGATTCACCCTCCAGACTTCACCTTCTCCTTCTCCTTCTTCTGCTTCTTCTGATTCACCCTCCAGACTTCACCTTCTCCTTCTCCTTATTCTGCTTCTTCTGATTCACCCTCCAGACTTCACCTTCTCCTTCTCCTTCTTCTGCTTCTTCTGATTCACCCTCCAGACTTCATCTTCTCCTTCTCCTTCTTCTGCTTCTTCTGATTCACCCTCCTGACTTCACCTTCTCCTTCTCCTTCTTCTACTTCTTCTGATTCACCCTCCAGACTTCAGCTTCTCCTTCTCCTTCTTCTGCTTCTTCTGCTTCACCCTCCAGACTTCACCTTCTCCTTCTCCTTCTTCTACTTCTTCTGATTCACCCTCCAGACTTCACCTTCTCCTTCTCCTTCTTCTGCTTCTTCTGCTTCACCCTCCAGACTTCACCTTCTCCTTCTCCTTCTTCCACTTCTTCTGATTCACCCTCCAGACTTCACCTTCTCCTTCTCCTTCTTCTACTTCTTCTGATTCACCCTCCAGACTTCACCTTCTCCTTTTCCTTCTTCTACTTCTTCTGATTCACCCTCCTGACTTCACCTTGTCCTTCTCCTTCTTCTGCTTCTTCTGCTTCACCCTCCAGACTTCACCTTCTCCTTCTCCTTCTTCTGCTTCACCCTCCAGACTTCACCTTCTCCTTCTCCTTCTTCTGCTTCTTCTGCTTCACCCTCCTTACTTCACCTTCTCCTTCTCCTTCTTCTACTTCTTCTGATTCACCCTCCAGACTTCACCTTCTCCTTTTCCTTCTTCTGCTTCTTCTGCTTCACCCTCCAGACTTCACCTTCTCCTTCTCCTTCTTCTGCTTCTTCTGCTTCACCCTCCAGATTTCACCTTCTCCTTCTCCTTCTTCTGCTTCTTCTGCTTCACCCTCCTGACTTCACCTTCTCCTTCTCCTTCTTCTACTTCTTCTGATTCACCCTCCAGACTTCACCTTCTCCTTCTCCTTCTTCTGCTTCTTCTGCTTCACCCTTAGGACTTCACCTTCTCCTTCTCCTTCTTCTGCTTCTTCTGCTGCACCCTCCAGACTTCACCGCCTTCATCTCCTTCTTCTGCTTCTTCTGCTTCACCCTCCTGACTTCACCTTCTCCTTCTCCTTCTTCTGCTTCTTCTGCTTCACCCTCCTGACTTCACCTTCTCCTTCTCCTTCTTCTACTTCTTCTGCTTCACCCCCCTGACCTCAACTTCTCCTTCTCCTTCTTCTGCTTCTTCTGATTCAACCTCCTAACTTCACCTTCTCCTTCTCCTTCTTCTGCTTCTTCTGATTCACCCTCCTGACTTCACCTTCTCCTTCTCCTTCTTCTGCTTCTTCTGATTCACCCTCCAGACTTCACCTTCTCCTTCTCCTGCTTCTGCTTCTTCTGATTCACCCTCCAGACTTCACCTTCTCCTTCTCCTTCTTCTGCTTCTTCTGATTCACCCTCCAGACCTCACCTTCTCCTTCTCCTTCTTCTACTTCTTCTGATTCACCCTCCAGACTTCATATTCTCCTTCTCCTTCTTCTGCTTCTTCTGATTCACGCTCCAGACTTCATCTTCCACTTCTCCTTCTTCTGCTTCTTCTGATTCACCCTCCAGACTTCACCTTCTCCTTCTCCTTCTTCTACTTCTTCTGATTCACCCTCCAGACTTCACCTTCTCCTTCTACTTCTTCTACTTCTTCTGATTCACCCTCCAATCTTCACCTTCTCCTTCTCCTTCTTCTGCTTCTTCTGCTTCACCCTCCAGACTTCACCTTCTCCTTCTCTTTCTTCTGCTTCTTCTGATTCACCCTCCAGACTTCACCTTCTCCTTCTCCTTCGTCTGATTCTTCTGATTCACCCTCCAGACTTCACCTTCTCCTTCTCCTTCTTCTGCTTCTTCTGATTCACCCTCCTGACTTCACCTTCTCCTTCTTCTACTTCTTCTGATTCACCCTCCTGACTTCACCTTCTCCTTCTCCTTCTTCTACTTCTTCTGCTTCACCCTCCAGACTTCACCTTCTCCTTCTCCTTCTTCTACTTCTTCTGATTCACCCTCCAGACTTCACCTTCTCCTTCTCCTTCTTCTGCATCTTCTGATTCACCCTCCAGACTTCACATTCTCCTTCTCCTTATTCTGCTTCTTCTGATTCACCCTCCAGACTTCACCTTCTCCTTCTCCTTCTTCTGCTTCTTCTGATTCACCCTCCAGACTTAACCTTCTCCTTCTCCTTCTTCTGCTTCTGCTGATTCACCCTCCAGACTTCACCTTCTCCTTCTCCTTCTTCTACTTCTTCTGATTCACCCTCCAGACTTCATCTTCTCCTTCTCCTTCTTCTGCTTCTTCTGATTCACCCTCCAGACTTCACCTTCTCCTTCTCCTTCTTCTGCTTCTTCTGATTCACCCTCCAGACTTCACCTTCTCCTTCTCCTTCTTCTGCTTCTGCTGATTCACCCTCCAGACTTCACCTTCTCCTTCTCCTTCTTCTACTTCTTCTGCTTCACCCTCCTTACTTCACCTTCTCCTTCTCCTTCTTCTACTTCTTCTGATTCACCCTCCAGACTTCACCTTCTCCTTCTCCTTCTTCTGCTTCTTCTGCTTCACCCTCCAGACTTCACCTTCTCCTTCTCCTTCTTCTGCTTCTTCTGCTTCGCCCTCCAGACTTCACCTTCTCCTTCTCCTTCTTCTACTTCTTCTGCTTCACCCTCCAGACTTCACCTTCTCCTTCTCCTTCTTCTACTTCTTCTGATTCACCCTCCAGACTTCACCTTCTCCTTCTCCTTCTTCTGCTTCTTCTGATTCACCCTCCAGACTTCACCTTCTCCTTCTCCTTATTCTGCTTCTTCTGATTCACCCTCCAGACTTCACCTTCTCCTTCTCCTTCTTCTACTTCTTCTGATTCATCCTCCAGACTACACCTTCTCCTTCTCCTTCTTCTACTTCTTCTGATTCACCCTCCAGACTTCACCTTCTCCTTCTCCTTCTTCTGCTCCTTTTGATTCACCCTCCAGACTTGACCTTCTCCTTCTCCTTCTTCTACTTCTTCTGATTCACCCTCCAGACGTCACCTCCTCCTTCTCCTTCTTCTACTTCTTCTGATTCACAATCCAGACTTCACCTTCTCCTTCTCCTTCTTCTACTTCTTCTGCTTCTCCCTCCAGACTTCACCTTCTCCTTCTCCTTCTTCTGCTTCTTCTGATTCACCCTCCAGACTTCACCTTCTCCTTCTCCTTCTTCCACTTCTTCTGATTCTCCCTCCAGACTTCACCTTCTCCTTCTCCTTCTTCTACTTCTTCTGATTCACCCTCCAGACTTCACCTTCTCCTTTTCCTTCTTCTACTTCTTCTGATTCACCCTCCTGACTTCACCTTCTCCTTCTCCTTCTTCTGCTTCTTCTGCTTCACCCTCCAGACTTCACCTTCTCCTTCTCCTTCTTCTGCTTCTTCTGCTTCACCCTCCAGACTTCACCTTCTCCTTCTCCTTCTTCTGCTTCTTCTGCTTCACCCTCCTTACTTCCCCTTCTCCTTCTCCTTCTTCTACTTCTTGTGATTCACCCTCCAGACTTCACCTTCTCCTTCTCCTTCTTCTGCTTCTTCTGCTTCACCCTCCAGACTTCACCTTCTCCTTCTCCTTCTTCTGCTTCTTCTGCTTCGCCCTCCAGACTTCACCTTCTCCTTCTCCTTCTTCTGCTTCTTCTGCTTCACCCTCCAGATTTCACCTTCTCCTTCTCCTTCTTCTGCTTCTTCTGCTTCACCCTCCTGACTTCACCTTCTCCTTCTCCTTCTTCTACTTCTTCTGATTCACCCTCCAGACTTCACCTTCTCCTTCTCCTTCTTCTGCTTCTTCTGCTTCACCCTTAGGACTTCACCTTCTCCTTCTCCTTCTTCTGCTTCTTCTGCTGCGCCCTCCAGGCTTCACCGTCTCCATCTACTTCTTCTGCTTCTTCTGCTTCACCCTCCTGACTTCACCTTCTCCTTCTCCTTCTTCTACTTCTTCTGCTTCACCCCCCTGACTTCACCTTCTCCTTCTCCTTCTTCTGCTTCTTCTGATTCACCCTCCTAACTTCACCTTCTCCTTCTCCTTCTTCTGCTTCTTCTGATTCACCCTCCTGACTTCACCTTCTCCTTCTCCTTCTTCTGCTTCTTCTGATTCACCCTCCAGACTTCACCTTCTCCTTCTCCTTCTTCTGCTTCTTCTGATTCACCCTCCAGACTTCACCATCTCCGTCTCCTTCTTCTACTTCATCTGATTCACCCTCCAGACTTCACCTTCTCCTTCTCCTTCTTCTACTTCTTCTGATTCACCCTCCAGTCTGCACCTTCTTCTCCTTCTTCTGCTTCTTCTGCTTCACCCTCCAGACTTCACCTTCTCCTTCTCTTTCTTCTGCTTCTTCTGATTCACCCTCCAGACTTCACCTTCTCCTTCTCCTTCGTCTGATTCTTCAGATTCACCCTCCAGTCTTCACCTTCTCCTTCTCCTTCTTCTGCTTCTTCTGATTCACCCTCCTGACTTCACCTTCTCCTTCTCCTTCTTCTACTTCTTCTGATTCACCCTCCTGACTTCACCTTCTCCTTCTCCTTCTTCTACTTCTTCTGCTTCACTCTCCAGACTTCACCTTCTCCTTCTCCTTCTTCTACTTCTTCTGATTCACCCTCCAGACTTCACCTTCTCCTTCTCCTTCTTCTGCTTCTTCTGATTCACCCTCCAGACTTCACCTTCTCCTTCTCCTTATTCTGCTTCTTCTGATTCACCCTCCAGACTTCACCTTCTCCTTCTCCTTCTTCTGCTTCTTCTGATTCACCCTCCAGACTTCATCTTCTCCTTCTCCTTCTTCTGCTTCTTCTGATTCACCCTCCTGACTTCACCTTCTCCTTCTCCTTCTTCTACTTCTTCTGATTCACCCTCCAGACTTCAGCTTCTCCTTCTCCTTCTTCTGCTTCTTCTGCTTCACCCTCCAGACTTCACCTTCTCCTTCTCCTTCTTCTACTTCTTCTGATTCACCCTCCAGACTTCACCTTCTCCTTCTCCTTCTTCTGCTTCTTCTGCTTCACCCTCCAGACTTCACCTTCTCCTTCTCCTTCTTCCACTTCTTCTGATTCACCCTCCAGACTTCACCTTCTCCTTCTCCTTCTTCTACTTCTTCTGATTCACCCTCCAGACTTCACCTTCTCCTTTTCCTTCTTCTACTTCTTCTGATTCACCCTCCTGACTTCACCTTGTCCTTCTCCTTCTTCTGCTTCTTCTGCTTCACCCTCCAGACTTCACCTTCTCCTTCTCCTTCTTCTGCTTCACCCTCCAGACTTCACCTTCTCCTTCTCCTTCTTCTGCTTCTTCTGCTTCACCCTCCTTACTTCACCTTCTCCTTCTCCTTCTTCTACTTCTTCTGATTCACCCTCCAGACTTCACCTTCTCCTTTTCCTTCTTCTGCTTCTTCTGCTTCACCCTCCAGACTTCACCTTCTCCTTCTCCTTCTTCTGCTTCTTCTGCTTCACCCTCCAGATTTCACCTTCTCCTTCTCCTTCTTCTGCTTCACCCTCCTGACTTCACCTTCTCCTTCTCCTTCTTCTACTTCTTCTGATTCACCCTCCAGACTTCACCTTCTCCTTCTCCTTCTTCTGCTTCTTCTGCTTCACCCTTAGGACTTCACCTTCTCCTTCTCCTTCTTCTGCTTCTTCTGCTGCACCCTCCAGACTTCACCGCCTTCATCTCCTTCTTCTGCTTCTTCTGCTTCACCCTCCTGACTTCACCTTCTCCTTCTCCTTCTTCTGCTTCTTCTGCTTCACCCTCCAGACTTCACCTTCTCCTTCTCCTTCTTCTGCTTCTTCTGCTTCACCCTCCAGACTTCACCTTCTCCTTCTCCTTCTTCTGCTTCTTCTGCTTCACCCTCCTTACTTCCCCTTCTCCTTCTCCTTCTTCTACTTCTTGTGATTCACCCTCCAGACTTCACCTTCTCCTTCTCCTTCTTCTGCTTCTTCTGCTTCACCCTCCAGACTTCACCTTCTCCTTCTCCTTCTTCTGCTTCTTCTGCTTCGCCCTCCAGACTTCACCTTCTCCTTCTCCTTCTTCTGCTTCTTCTGCTTCACCCTCCAGATTTCACCTTCTCCTTCTCCTTCTTCTGCTTCTTCTGCTTCACCCTCCTGACTTCACCTTCTCCTTCTCCTTCTTCTACTTCTTCTGATTCACCCTCCAGACTTCACCTTCTCCTTCTCCTTCTTCTGCTTCTTCTGCTTCACCCTTAGGACTTCACCTTCTCCTTCTCCTTCTTCTGCTTCTTCTGCTGCGCCCTCCAGGCTTCACCGTCTCCATCTACTTCTTCTGCTTCTTCTGCTTCACCCTCCTGACTTCACCTTCTCCTTCTCCTTCTTCTACTTCTTCTGCTTCACCCCCCTGACTTCACCTTCTCCTTCTCCTTCTTCTGCTTCTTCTGATTCACCCTCCTAACTTCACCTTCTCCTTCTCCTTCTTCTGCTTCTTCTGATTCACCCTCCTGACTTCACCTTCTCCTTCTCCTTCTTCTGCTTCTTCTGATTCACCCTCCAGACTTCACCTTCTCCTTCTCCTTCTTCTGCTTCTTCTGATTCACCCTCCAGACTTCACCATCTCCGTCTCCTTCTTCTACTTCATCTGATTCACCCTCCAGACTTCACCTTCTCCTTCTCCTTCTTCTACTTCTTCTGATTCACCCTCCAGTCTGCACCTTCTTCTCCTTCTTCTGCTTCTTCTGCTTCACCCTCCAGACTTCACCTTCTCCTTCTCTTTCTTCTGCTTCTTCTGATTCACCCTCCAGACTTCACCTTCTCCTTCTCCTTCGTCTGATTCTTCAGATTCACCCTCCAGTCTTCACCTTCTCCTTCTCCTTCTTCTGCTTCTTCTGATTCACCCTCCTGACTTCACCTTCTCCTTCTCCTTCTTCTACTTCTTCTGATTCACCCTCCTGACTTCACCTTCTCCTTCTCCTTCTTCTACTTCTTCTGCTTCACTCTCCAGACTTCACCTTCTCCTTCTCCTTCTTCTACTTCTTCTGATTCACCCTCCAGACTTCACCTTCTCCTTCTCCTTCTTCTGCTTCTTCTGATTCACCCTCCAGACTTCACCTTCTCCTTCTCCTTATTCTGCTTCTTCTGATTCACCCTCCAGACTTCACCTTCTCCTTCTCCTTCTTCTGCTTCTTCTGATTCACCCTCCAGACTTCATCTTCTCCTTCTCCTTCTTCTGCTTCTTCTGATTCACCCTCCTGACTTCACCTTCTCCTTCTCCTTCTTCTACTTCTTCTGATTCACCCTCCAGACTTCAGCTTCTCCTTCTCCTTCTTCTGCTTCTTCTGCTTCACCCTCCAGACTTCACCTTCTCCTTCTCCTTCTTCTACTTCTTCTGATTCACCCTCCAGACTTCACCTTCTCCTTCTCCTTCTTCTGCTTCTTCTGCTTCACCCTCCAGACTTCACCTTCTCCTTCTCCTTCTTCCACTTCTTCTGATTCACCCTCCAGACTTCACCTTCTCCTTCTCCTTCTTCTACTTCTTCTGATTCACCCTCCAGACTTCACCTTCTCCTTTTCCTTCTTCTACTTCTTCTGATTCACCCTCCTGACTTCACCTTGTCCTTCTCCTTCTTCTGCTTCTTCTGCTTCACCCTCCAGACTTCACCTTCTCCTTCTCCTTCTTCTGCTTCACCCTCCAGACTTCACCTTCTCCTTCTCCTTCTTCTGCTTCTTCTGCTTCACCCTCCTTACTTCACCTTCTCCTTCTCCTTCTTCTACTTCTTCTGATTCACCCTCCAGACTTCACCTTCTCCTTTTCCTTCTTCTGCTTCTTCTGCTTCACCCTCCAGACTTCACCTTCTCCTTCTCCTTCTTCTGCTTCTTCTGCTTCACCCTCCAGATTTCACCTTCTCCTTCTCCTTCTTCTGCTTCTTCTGCTTCACCCTCCTGACTTCACCTTCTCCTTCTCCTTCTTCTACTTCTTCTGATTCACCCTCCAGACTTCACCTTCTCCTTCTCCTTCTTCTGCTTCTTCTGCTTCACCCTTAGGACTTCACCTTCTCCTTCTCCTTCTTCTGCTTCTTCTGCTGCACCCTCCAGACTTCACCGCCTTCATCTCCTTCTTCTGCTTCTTCTGCTTCACCCTCCTGACTTCACCTTCTCCTTCTCCTTCTTCTGCTTCTTCTGCTTCACCCTCCTGACTTCACCTTCTCCTTCTCCTTCTTCTACTTCTTCTGCTTCACCCCCCTGACCTCAACTTCTCCTTCTCCTTCTTCTGCTTCTTCTGATTCACCCTCCTAACTTCACCTTCTCCTTCTCCTTCTTCTGCTTCTTCTGATTCACCCTCCTGACTTCACCTTCTCCTTCTCCTTCTTCTGCTTCTTCTGATTCACCCTCCAGACTTCACCTTCTCCTTCTCCTGCTTCTGCTTCTTCTGATTCACCCTCCAGACTTCACCTTCTCCTTCTCCTTCTTCTGCTTCTTCTGATTCACCCTCCAGACCTCACCTTCTCCTTCTCCTTCTTCTACTTCTTCTGATTCACCCTCCAGACTTCATATTCTCCTTCTCCTTCTTCTGCTTCTTCTGATTCACGCTCCAGACTTCATCTTCCACTTCTCCTTCTTCTGCTTCTTCTGATTCACCCTCCAGACTTCACCTTCTCCTTCTCCTTCTTCTACTTCTTCTGATTCACCCTCCAGACTTCACCTTCTCCTTCTACTTCTTCTACTTCTTCTGATTCACCCTCCAATCTTCACCTTCTCCTTCTCCTTCTTCTGCTTCTTCTGCTTCACCCTCCAGACTTCACCTTCTCCTTCTCTTTCTTCTGCTTCTTCTGATTCACCCTCCAGACTTCACCTTCTCCTTCTCCTTCGTCTGATTCTTCTGATTCACCCTCCAGACTTCACCTTCTCCTTCTCCTTCTTCTGCTTCTTCTGATTCACCCTCCTGACTTCACCTTCTCCTTCTTCTACTTCTTCTGATTCACCCTCCTGACTTCACCTTCTCCTTCTCCTTCTTCTACTTCTTCTGCTTCACCCTCCAGACTTCACCTTCTCCTTCTCCTTCTTCTACTTCTTCTGATTCACCCTCCAGACTTCACCTTCTCCTTCTCCTTCTTCTGCATCTTCTGATTCACCCTCCAGACTTCACATTCTCCTTCTCCTTATTCTGCTTCTTCTGATTCACCCTCCAGACTTCACCTTCTCCTTCTCCTTCTTCTGCTTCTTCTGATTCACCCTCCAGACTTCACCTTCTCCTTCTCCTTCTTCTGCTTCTGCTGATTCACCCTCCAGACTTCACCTTCTCCTTCTCCTTCTTCTACTTCTTCTGATTCACCCTCCAGACTTCATCTTCTCCTTCTCCTTCTTCTGCTTCTTCTGATTCACCCTCCAGACTTCACCTTCTCCTTCTCCTTCTTCTGCTTCTTCTGATTCACCCTCCAGACTTCGCCTTCTCCTTCTCCTTCTTCTACTTCTTCTGAATCCCCCTCCAGACTTCACCTTCTCCTTCTCCTTCTTCTACTTCTTCTGATTCACCCTCCAGACTTCACCTTCTCCTTCTCCTTCTTCTGCTTCTTCTGATTCACCCTCCAGACTTCACCTTCTCCTTCTCCTTCTTCTGCTTCTTCTGATTCACCCTCCAGACTTCACCTTCTCCTTCTCCTTCTTCTGCTTCTTCTGATTCACCCTTCAGACTTCACCTTCTCCTTCTCCTTCTTCTGCTTCTTCTGATTCACCCTCCAGACCTCACCTTCTCCTTCTCCTTCTTCTACTTCTTCTGATTCACCCTCCAGACTTCATCTTCTCCTTCTCCTTCTTCTGCTTCTTCTGATTCACCCTCCAGACTTCACCTTCTCCTTCTCCTTCTTCTGCTTCTTCTGATTCACCCTCCAGACTTCGCCTTCTCCTTCTCCTTCTTCTACTTCTTCTGATTCACCCTCCAGACTTCACCTTCTCCTTCTCCTTCTTCTCCTTCTTCTGATTCACCCTCCAGTCTTCACCTTCTCCTTCTCCTTCTTCTGCTTCTTCTGATTCACCCTCCAGACTTCACCTTCTCCTTCTCCTTCTTCTGCTTCTTCTGATTCACCCTCCTGACTTCACCTTCTCCTTCTCCTTCTTCTGCTTCTTCTGATTCACCCTCCAGACTTCACCTTCTCCTTCTCCTTCTTCTACTTCTTCTGATTCACCCTCCAGACTTCACCTTCTCCTTCTACTTCTTCTGCTTCTTCTGATTCACCCTCCAGACTTCACCTTCTCCTTCTCCTTCTTCTGCTTCTTCCGATTCACCCTCCAGACTTCACCTTCACCTTCTCCTTCTTCTGCTTCTTCTGGTTCACCCTCCAGACTTCACCTTCTCCTTATCCTTCTTCTACCTCTTCTGATCCACCCTCCAGACTTCACCTTCTCCTTCTCCTTCTTCTGCTTCTTCTGATTCACCCTCCAGACTTCACCTTCTCCTTCTCCTTCGTCTACTTCTTCTGATTCACCCTCCAGACTACACCTTCTCCTTCTCCTTCTTCTACTTCTTCTGATTCACCCTCCAGACTTCACCTTCTCCTTCTCCTTCTTCTGCTTCTTCCGATTCACCCTCCAGACTTCACCTTCTCCTTCTCCTTCTTCTACTTCTTCTGATTCACCCTCCAGACTTTACCTTCGCCTTCTCCTTCTTCTACTTCTTCTGATTCACCCTCCAGACTTCACCTTCTCCTTCTCCTTCTTCTACTTCTTCTGCTTCTCCCTCCAGACTTCACCTTCCCGTTCTCCTTCTTCTGCTTCTTCTGATTCACCCTCCAGACTTCACCTTCTCCTTCTCCTTCTTCTACTTCTTCTGATTCACCCTGCAGACTTCACCTTCTCCTTCTCCTTCTTCTACTTCTTCTGATTCACCCTCCAGACTTCACCTTCTCCTTCTCCTTCTTCTGCTTCTTCTGATTCACCCTCCAGACTTCACCTTCTCCTTCTCCTTCTTCTGCTTCTTCTGATTCACCCTCCAGACTTCACCTTCTCCTTCTCCTTCTTCTGCTTCTTCTGATTCACCCTTCAGACTTCACCTTCTCCTTCTCCTTCTTCTGCTTCTTCTGATTCACCCTCCAGACCTCACCTTCTCCTTCTCCTTCTTCTACTTCTTCTGATTCACCCTCCAGACTTCATCTTCTCCTTCTCCTTCTTCTGCTTCTTCTGATTCACCCTCCAGACTTCACCTTCTCCTTCTCCTTCTTCTGCTTCTTCTGATTCACCCTCCAGACTTCGCCTTCTCCTTCTCCTTCTTCTACTTCTTCTGATTCACCCTCCAGACTTCACCTTCTCCTTCTCCTTCTTCTACTTCTTCTGATTCACCCTCCAGTCTTCACCTTCTCGTTCTCCTTCTTCTGCTTCTTCTGATTCACCCTCCAGACTTCACCTTCTCCTTCTCCTTCTTCTGCTTCTTCTGATTCACCCTCCTGACTTCACCTTCTCCTTCTCCTTCTTCTGCTTCTTCTGATTCACCCTCCAGACTTCACCTTCTCCTTCTCCTTCTTCTACTTCTTCTGATTCACCCTCCAGACTTCACCTTCTCCTTCTACTTCTTCTACTTCTTCTGATTCACCCTCCAGACTTCACCTTCTCCTTATACTTCTTCTGCTTCATCTGATTCACCCTCCAGACTTCACCTTCTCCTTCTCCTTCTTCTGCTTCTTCTGGTTCACCCTCCAGACTTCACCTTCTCCTTATCCTTCTTCTACCTCTTCTGATTCACCCTCCAGACTTCACCTTCTCCTTTTCCTTCTTCTGCTTCTTCTGATTCACCCTCCAGATTTCACCTTCTCCTTCTCCTTCGTCTACTTCTTCTGATTCACCCTCCAGACTACACCTTCTCCTTCTCCTTCTTCTACTTCTTCTGATTCACCCTCCAGACTTCACCTTCTCCTTCTCCTTCTTATGCTTCTTCCGATTCACCCTCCAGACTTCACCTTCTCCTTCTCCTTCTTCTACTTCTTCTGATTCACCCTCCAGACATTCCCTTCGCCTTCTCCATCTTCTACTTCTTCTGATTCACCCTCCAGACTTCACCTTCTCCTTCTCCTTCTTCTACTTCTTCTGCTTCTCCCTCCAGACTTCACCTTCCCGTTCTCCTTCTTCTGCTTCTTCTGATTCACCCTCCAGACTTCACCTTCTCCTTCTCCTTCTTCTACATCTTCTGATTCACCCTCCAGACTTCACCTTCTCCTTCTCCTTCTTCTACTTCTTCTGATTCACCCTCCAGACTTCACCTTCTCCTTCTCCTTCTTCTACTTCTTCTGATTCACCCTCCTGACTTCACCTTCTCCTTCTCCTTCTTCTGCTTCTTCTGCTTCACCCTCCAGACTTCACCTTCTCCTTCTCCTTCTTCTGCTTCTTCTGCTTCACCCTCCAGACTTCACCTTCTCCTTCTCCTTCTTCTGCTTCTTCTGCTTCACCCTCCTGACTTCACCTTCTCCTTCTCCTTCTTCTACTTCTTCTGATTCACCCTCCAGACTTCACCTTCTCCTTCTCCTTCTTCTGCTTCTTCTGCTTCAACCTCCTGACTTCACCTTCTCCTTCTCCTTCTTCTACTTCTTCTGTTTCACCCTCCAGACTTCACCTTCTCCTTCTCCTTCTTCTGCTTCTTCTGCTTCACCATCCAGACTGCACCTTCTCCTTCTCCTTCTTCTGCTTCTTCTGCTGCGCCCTCCAGACTTCAGCTTCTCCTTCTCCTTCTTCTGCTTCTTCTGCTTCACCCTCCTGACTTCACCTTCTCCTTCTCCTTCTTCTACTTCTTCTGCTTCACCGCGCTGACTTCACCTTCTCCTTCTCCTTCTTCTGCTTCTTCTGATTCACCCTCCTAACTTCACCTTCTCCTTCTCCTTCTTCTGCTTCTTCTGATTCACCCTCCAGACTTCACCTTCTCCTTCTCCTTCTTCTGCTTCTTCTGATTCACCCTCCAGACCTCACCTTCTCCTTCTCCTTCTTCTACTTCTTCTGATTCACCCTCCAGACTTCATCTTCTCCTTCTTCTTCTTCTGCTTCTTCTGATACACCCTCCAGACTTCACCTTCTCCTTCTCCTTCTTCTGCTTCTTCTGATTCACCCTCCAGACTTCACCTTCTCCTTCAACTTCTTCTACTTCTTCTGATTCACCCTCCTGACTTCACCTTCTCCTTCTCCTTATTCTGCTTCTTCTGATTCACCCTCCAGACTTCACCTTCTCCTTCTCCTTCTTCTGCTTCTTCTGATTCACCCTCCAGACTTCACCTTCTCCTTCTCCTTCTTCTACTTCTTCTGATTCACCCTGCAGACTTCACCTTCTCCTTCTCCTTCGTCTACTTCTTCTGATTCACCGTCCAGACTACACCTTCTCCTTCTCCTTCTTCTACTTCTTCTGATTCACACTCCAGACTTCACCTTCTCCTTCTCCTTCTTCTGCTTCTTCTGATTCACCCTCCAGACTTCACCTTCTCCATCTCCTTCTTCTACTTCTTCTGATTGACCCTCCAGACTTCACCTTCTCCTTCTCCTTCTTCTACATCTTCTGATTCACGCTCCAGACTTCACCTTCTCCTTCTCCTTCTTCTACTTCTTCTGTTTCACACTCCAGGCTCCGCCTTCTCCTTCTCCTTCTTCTACTTCTTCTGCTTCACCCTCCTGACTTCACCTTCTCCTTCTCCTTCTTCTACTTCTTCTGATTCACCCTCCAGACTTCACCTTCTCCTTCTCCTTCTTCTGCTTCTTCTGCTTCACCCTCCTGACTTCACCTTCTCCTTCTCCTTCTTCTACTTCTTCTGTTTCACCCTCCAGACTTCACCTTCTTCTTCTCCTTCTTCTGCTTCTTCTGCTTCACCCTCCAGACTGCACCTTCTCCTTCTCCTTCTTCTGCTTCTTCTGCTGCGCCCTCCAGACTTCACCTTCTCCTTCTCCTTCTTCTGCTTCTTCTGCTTCACCCTCCTGACTTCACCTTCTCCTTCTCCTTCTTCTACTTCTTCTGCTTCACCCCCCTGACTTCACCTTCTCCTTCTCCTTCTTCTGCTTCTTCTGATTCACCCTCCTAACTTCACCTTCTCCTTCTCCTTCTTCTGCTTCTTCTGATTCACCCTCCAGACTTCACCTTCTCCTTCTCCTTCTTCTGCTTCTTCTGATTCACCCTCCAGACCTCACCTTCTCCTTCTCCTTCTTCTACTTCTTCTGATTCACCCTCCAGACTTCATCTTCTCCTTCTTCTTCTTCTGCTTCTTCTGATTCACCCTCCAGACTTCACCTTCTCCTTCTCCTTCTTCTGCTTCTTCTGATTCACCCTCCAGACTTCACCTTCTCCTTCAACTTCTTCTACTTCTTCTGATTCACCCTCCAGACTTCACCTTCTCCTTCTCCTTCTTCTACTTCTTCTGATTCAGCCTCCAGTCTTCACCTTCTCCTTCTTCTTCTTCTGTTTCTTCTGCTTCACCCTCCAGACATCACCTTCTCCTTCTCTTTCTTCTGCTTCTTCTGATTCACCCTCCAGACTTCACCTTCTCCTTCTTCTGATTCTTCTGATTCACCCTCCAGAATTCACCTTCTCCTTCTCCTTCTTCAGCTTCTTCTGATTCACCCTCCTGACTTCACCTTCTCCTTCTCCTTCTTCTACTTCTTCTGATTCACCCTCCTGACACAACCTTATCCTTCTCCTTCTTCTACTTCTTCTGCTTCACCCTCCAGACTTCACCTTCTCCTTCTCCTTCTTCTACTTCTTCTGATTCACCCTCCAGACGTCACCTTCTCCTTCTTCTGCTTCTTCTGATTCACCCTCAGGACTTCACCTTCTCCTTCTCCTTATTCTGCTTCTTCTGATTCACCCTCCAGACTTCACCTTCTCCTTCTCCTTCTTCTGCTTCTTCTGATTCACCCTCCAGACTTCACCTTCTCCTTCTCCTTCTTCTCCTTCTTCTGATTCACCCTCCAGACTTCACCTTCTCCTTCTCCTTCTTCTACTTCTTCTGATTCACCCTCCAGACTTCATCGTCTCCTTCTCCTTCTTCTGCTTCTTCTGATTCATCCTCCAGACTTCACCTTCTCCTTCTCCTTTTCTGCTTCTTCTGATTCACCCTCCAGACTTCAACTTCTCCTTCTCCTTCTTCTACATCTTCTGATTCACCCTCCAGACTTCACCTTCTCCTTCTCCTTCTTCTACTTCTTCTGATTCACCCTCCAGACTTCACCTTCTCCATCTCCTTCTTCTGCTTCTTCTGATTCACCCTCCAGACTTCACCTTCTCCTTCTCCTTATTCTGCTTCTTCTGATTCACCCTCCAGACTTCACCTTCTCCTTCTCCTTCTTCTGCTTCTTCTAATTCACCCTCCAGACTTCACCTTCTCCTTCTCCTTCTTCTGCTTCTTCTGATTCACCCTCCAGACTTCACCTTCTCCTTCTCCTTCTTCTACTTCTTCTGATTCACCCTCCAGACTTCACCTTCTCCTTCTCCTTCTTCTGCTTCTTCTGATTCACCCTGCAGACTTCACCTTCTCCTTCTCCTTCGTCTACTTCTTCTGATTCACCGTCCAGACTACACCTTCTCCTTCTCCTTCTTCTACTTCTTCTGATTCACCCTCCAGACTTCACCTTCTCCTTCTCCTTCTTCTGCTTCTTCTGATTCACCCTCCAGACTTCACCTTCTCCTTCTCCTTCTTCTACTTCTTCTGATTGACCCTCCAGACTTCACCTTCTCCTTCTCCTTCTTCTCCTTCTTCTGATTCACCCTTCAGACTTCACCTTCTCCTTCTCCTTCTTCTGCTTCTTCTGATTCACCCTCCAGACCTCACCTTCTCCTTCTCCTTCTTCTACTTCTTCTGATTCACCCTCCAGACTTCATCTTCTCCTTCTCCTTCTTCTGCTTCTTCTGATTCACCCTCCAGACTTCACCTTCTCCTTCTCCTTCTTCTGCTTCTTCTGATTCACCCTCCAGACTTCGCCTTCTCCTTCTCCTTCTTCTACTTCTTCTGATTCACCCTCCAGACTTCACCTTCTCCTTCTCCTTCTTCTCCTTCTTCTGATTCACCCTCCAGTCTTCACCTTCTCCTTCTCCTTCTTCTGCTTCTTCTGATTCACCCTCCAGACTTCACCTTCTCCTTCTCCTTCTTCTGCTTCTTCTGATTCACCCTCCTGACTTCACCTTCTCCTTCTCCTTCTTCTGCTTCTTCTGATTCACCCTCCAGACTTCACCTTCTCCTTCTCCTTCTTCTACTTCTTCTGATTCACCCTCCAGACTTCACCTTCTCCTTCTACTTCTTCTGCTTCTTCTGATTCACCCTCCAGACTTCACCTTCTCCTTCTCCTTCTTCTGCTTCTTCCGATTCACCCTCCAGACTTCACCTTCTCCTTCTCCTTCTTCTGCTTCTTCTGGTTCACCCGCCAGACTTCACCTTCTCCTTATCCTTCTTCTACCTCTTCTGATCCACCCTCCAGACTTCACCTTCTCCTTCTCCTTCTTCTGCTTCTTCTGATTCACCCTCCAGACTTCACCTTCTCCTTCTCCTTCGTATACTTCTTCTGATTCACCCTCCAGACTACACCTTCTCCTTCTCCTTCTTCTACTTCTTCTGATTCACCCTCCAGACTTCACCTTCTCCTTCTCCTTCTTCTGCTTCTTCCGATTCACCCTCCAGACTTCACCTTCTCCTTCTCCTTCTTCTACTTCTTCTGATTCACCCTCCAGACTTTACCTTCGCCTTCTCCTTCTTCTACTTCTTCTGATTCACCCTCCAGACTTCACCTTCTCCTTCTCCTTCTTCTACTTCTTCTGCTTCTCCCTCCAGACTTCACCTTCCCGTTCTCCTTCTTCTGCTTCTTCTGATTCACCCTCCAGACTTCACCTTCTCCTTCTCCTTCTTCTACTTCTTCTGATTCACCCTGCAGACTTCACCTTCTCCTTCTCCTTCTTCTACTTCTTCTGATTCTCCCTCCAGACTTCACCTTCTCCTTCTCCTTCTTCTGCTTCTTCTGATTCACCCTCCAGACTTCACCTTCTCCTTCTCCTTCTTCTGCTTCTTCTGATTCACCCTCCAGACTTCACCTTCTCCTTCTCCTTCTTCTGCTTCTTCTGATTCACCCTTCAGACTTCACCTTCTCCTTCTCCTTCTTCTGCTTCTTCTGATTCACCCTCCAGACCTCACCTTCTCCTTCTCCTTCTTCTACTTCTTCTGATTCACCCTCCAGACTTCATCTTCTCCTTCTCCTTCTTCTGCTTCTTCTGATTCACCCTCCAGACTTCACCTTCTCCTTCTACTTCTTCTGCTTCTTCTGATTCACCCTCCAGACTTCGCCTTCTCCTTCTCCTTCTTCTACTTCTTCTGATTCACCCTCCAGACCTCACCTTCTCCTTCTCCTTCTTCTACTTCTTCTGATTCACCCTCCAGTCTTCACCTTCTCCTTCTCCTTCTTCTGCTTCTTCTGATTCACCCTCCAGACTTCACCTTCTCCTTCTCCTTCTTCTGCTTCTTCTGATTCACCCTCCTGACTTCACCTTCTCCTTCTCCTTCTTCTGCTTCTTCTGATTCACCCTCCAGACTTCACCTTCTCCTTCTCCTTCTTCTACTTCTTCTGATTCACCCTCCAGACTTCACCTTCTCCTTCTACTTCTTCTACTTCTTCTGATTCACCCTCCAGACTTCACCTTCTCCTTATCCTTCTTCTGCTTCATCTGATTCACCCTCCAGACTTCACCTTCTCCTTCTCCTTCTTCTGCTTCTTCTGGTTCTCCCTCCAGACTTCACCTTCTCCTTATCCTTCTTCTACCTCTTCTGATTCACCCTCCAGTCTTCAGCTTCTCCTTTTCCTTCTTCTGCTTCTTCTGATTCACCCTCCAGATTTCACCTTCTCCTTCTCCTTCGTCTACTTCTTCTGATTCACCCTCCAGA
This sequence comes from Somniosus microcephalus, assembly GCF_052327205.1. Lineage (NCBI taxonomy): Eukaryota > Metazoa > Chordata > Chondrichthyes > Squaliformes > Somniosidae > Somniosus > Somniosus microcephalus. The sequence continues at coordinate 674,101 of NW_028225267.1, read as the reverse complement.
CTACACCTTCTCCTTCTCCTTCTTCTACTTCTTCTGATTCGCCCTCCAGACTTCACCTTCTCCTTCTCCTTCTTATGCTTCTTCCGATTCACCCTCCAGACTTCACCTTCTCCTTCTCCTTCTTCTACTTCTTCTGATTCACCCTCCAGACATTCCCTTCGCCTTCTCCATCTTCTACTTCTTCTGATTCACCCTCCAGACTTCACCTTCTCCTTCTCCTTCTTCTACTTCTTCTGCTTCTCCCTCCAGACTTCACCTTCCCGTTCTCCTTCTTCTGCTTCTTCTGATTCACCCTCCAGACTTCACCTTCTCCTTCTCCTTCTTCTACATCTTCTGATTCACCCTCCAGACTTCACCTTCTCCTTCTCCTTCTTCTACTTCTTCTGATTCACCCTCCAGACTTCACCTTCTCCTTCTCCTTCTTCTACTTCTTCTGATTCACCCTCCTGACTTCACCTTCTCCTTCTCCTTCTTCTGCTTCTTCTGCTTCACCCTCCAGACTTCACCTTCTCCTTCTCCTTCTTCTGCTTCTTCTGCTTCACCCTCCAGACTTCACCTTCTCCTTCTCCTTCTTCTGCTTCTTCTGCTTCACCCTCCTGACTTCACCTTCTCCTTCTCCTTCTTCTACTTCTTCTGATTCACCCTCCAGACTTCACCTTCTCCTTCTCCTTCTTCTGCTTCTTCTGCTTCAACCTCCTGACTTCACCTTCTCCTTCTCCTTCTTCTACTTCTTCTGTTTCACCCTCCAGACTTCACCTTCTCCTTCTCCTTCTTCTGCTTCTTCTGCTTCACCCTCCAGACTGCACCTTCTCCTTCTCCTTCTTCTGCTTCTTCTGCTGCGCCCTCCAGACTTCAGCTTCTCCTTCTCCTTCTTCTGCTTCTTCTGCTTCACCCTCCTGACTTCACCTTCTCCTTCTCCTTCTTCTACTTCTTCTGCTTCACCGCGCTGACTTCACCTTCTCCTTCTCCTTCTTCTGCTTCTTCTGATATACCCTCCTAACTTCACCTTCTCCTTCTCCTTCTTCTGCTTCTTCTGATTCACCCTCCAGACTTCACTTTCTCCTTCTCCTTCTTCTGCTTCTTCTGATTCACCCTCCAGACCTCACCTTCTCCTTCTCCTTCTTCTACTTCTTCTGATTCACCCTCCAGACTTCATCTTCTCCTTCTTCTTCTTCTGCTTCTTCTGATTCACCCTCCAGACTTCACCTTCTCCTTCTCCTTCTTCTGCTTCTTCTGATTCACCCTCCAGACTTCACCTTCTCCTTCAACTTCTTCTACTTCTTCTGATTCACCCTCCTGACTTCACCTTCTCCTTCTCCTTATTCTGCTTCTTCTGATTCACCCTCCAGACTTCACCTTCTCCTTCTCCTTCTTCTGCTTCTTCTGATTCACCCTCCAGACTTCACCTTCTCCTTCTCCTTCTTCTACTTCTTCTGATTCACCCTCCAGACTTCACCTTCTCCTTCTCCTTCTTCTGCTTCTTCTGATTCACCCTGCAGACTTCACCTTCTCCTTCTCCTTCGTCTACTTCTTCTGATTCACCGTCCAGACTACACCTTCTCCTTCTCCTTCTTCTACTTCTTCTGATTCACACTCCAGACTTCACCTTCTCCTTCTCCTTCTTCTGCTTCTTCTGATTCACCCTCCAGACTTCACCTTCTCCATCTCCTTCTTCTACTTCTTCTGATTGACCCTCCAGACTTCACCTTCTCCTTCTCCTTCTTCTACATCTTCTGATTCACGCTCCAGACTTCACCTTCTCCTTCTCCTTCTTCTACTTCTTCTGTTTCACACTCCAGGCTTCGCCTTCTCCTTCTCCTTCTTCTACTTCTTCTGCTTCACCCTCCTGACTTCACCTTCTCCTTCTCCTTCTTCTACTTCTTCTGATTCACCCTCCAGACTTCACCTTCTCCTTCTCCTTCTTCTGCTTCTTCTGCTTCACCCTCCTGACTTCACCTTCTCCTTCTCCTTCTTCTACTTCTTCTGTTTCACCCTCCAGACTTCACCTTCTTCTTCTCCTTCTTCTGCTTCTTCTGCTTCACCCTCCAGACTGCACCTTCTCCTTCTCCTTCTTCTGCTTCTTCTGCTGCGCCCTCCAGACTTCACCTTCTCCTTCTCCTTCTTCTGCTTCTTCTGCTTCACCCTCCTGACTTCACCTTCTCCTTCTCCTTCTTCTACTTCTTCTGCTTCACCCCCCTGACTTCACCTTCTCCTTCTCCTTCTTCTGCTTCTTCTGATTCACCCTCCTAACTTCACCTTCTCCTTCTCCTTCTTCTGCTTCTTCTGATTCACCCTCCAGACTTCACCTTCTCCTTCTCCTTCTTCTGCTTCTTCTGATTCACCCTCCAGACCTCACCTTCTCCTTCTCCTTCTTCTACTTCTTCTGATTCACCCTCCAGACTTCATCTTCTCCTTCTTCTTCTTCTGCTTCTTCTGATTCACCCTCCAGACTTCACCTTCTCCTTCTCCTTCTTCTGCTTCTTCTGATTCACCCTCCAGACTTCACCTTCTCCTTCAACTTCTTCTACTTCTTCTGATTCACCCTCCAGACTTCACCTTCTACTTCTCCTTCTTCTACTTCTTCTGATTCAGCCTCCAGTCTTCACCTTCTCCTTCTCCTTCTTCTGTTTCTTCTGCTTCACCCTCCAGACATCACCTTCTCCTTCTCTTTCTTCTGCTTCTTCTGATTCACCCTCCAGACTTCACCTTCTCCTTCTTCTGATTCTTCTGATTCACCCTCCAGACTTCACCTTCTCCTTCTCCTTCTTCAGCTTCTTCTGATTCACCCTCCTGACTTCACCTTCTCCTTCTCCTTCTTCTACTTCTTCTGATTCACCCTCCTGACTTCAACTTCTCCTTCTCCTTCTTCTACTTCTTCTGCTTCACCCTCCAGACTTCACCTTCTCCTTCTCCTTCTTCTACTTCTTCTGATTCACCCTCCAGACGTCACCTTCTCCTTCTTCTGCTTCTTCTGATTCACCCTCAAGACTTCACCTTCTCCTTCTCCTTATTCTGCTTCTTCTGATTCACCCTCCAGACTTCACCTTCTCCTTCTCCTTCTTCTGCTTCTTCTGATTCACCCTCCAGACTTCACCTTCTCCTTCTCCTTCTTCTCCTTCTTCTGATTCACCCTCCAGACTTCACCTTCTCCTTCTCCTTATTCTACTTCTTCTGATTCACCCTCCAGACTTCATCGTCTCCTTCTCCTTCTTCTGCTTCTTCTGATTCATCCTCCAGACTTCACCTTCTCCTTCTCCTTTTCTGCTTCTTCTGATTCACCCTCCAGACTTCAACTTCTCCTTCTCCTTCTTCTACATCTTCTGATTCACCCTCCAGACTTCACCTTCTCCTTCTCCTTCTTCTACTTCTTCTGATTCACCCTCCAGACTTCACCTTCTCCATCTCCTTCTTCTGCTTCTTCTGATTCACCCTCCAGACTTCACCTTCTCCTTCTCCTTATTCTGCTTCTTCTGATTCACCCTCCAGACTTCACCTTCTCCTTCTCCTTCTTCTGCTTCTTCTAATTCACCCTCCAGACTTCACCTTCTCCTTCTCCTTCTTCTGCTTCTTCTGATTCACCCTCCAGACTTCACCTTCTCCTTCTCCTTCTTCTACTTCTTCTGATTCACCCTCCAGACTTCACCTTCTCCTTCTCCTTCTTCTGCTTCTTCTGATTCACCCTGCAGACTTCACCTTCTCCTTCTCCTTCGTCTACTTCTTCTGATTCACCGTCCAGACTACACCTTCTCCTTCTCCTTCTTCTACTTCTTCTGATTCACCCTCCAGACTTCACCTTCTCCTTCTCCTTCTTCTGCTTCTTCTGATTCACCCTCCAGACTTCACCTTCTCCTTCTCCTTCTTCTACTTCTTCTGATTGACCCTCCAGACTTCACCTTCTCCTTCTCCTTCTTCTACATCTTCTGATTCACGCTCCAGACTTCACCTTCTCCTTCTCCTTCTTCTACTTCTTCTGCTTCTCCCTCCAGACTTCACCTTCTCCTTCTCTTTCTTCTACTTCATCTGATTCACCCTCCAGACTTCACCTTCTCCTTCTCCTTCTTCTACTTCTTCTGATTCACCCTCCAGACTTCACCTTCTCCTTCTCCTTCTTCTGCTTCTTCTGATTCACCCTCCAGACCTCACCTTCTCCTTCTCCTTCTTCTACATCTTCTGATTCACCCTCCTGACTTCAGCTTCTCCTTCTCCTTCTTCTGCTTCTTCTGCTTCACCCTCCAAACTTCACCTTCTCCATCTCCTTCTTCTGCTTCTTCTGCTTCACCCTCCAGACTTCACCTTCTCCTTCTCCTTCTTCTGCTTCTTCTGCTTCACCCTCCTGACTTCACCTTCTCCTTCTCCTTCTTCTGCTTCTTCTGGTTCACCCTCCAGACTTCACCTTCTCCTTCTCCTTCTTCTGCTTCTTCTGCTTCACCCTCCAGACTTCACCTTCTCCTTCTCCTTCTTATGCTTCTTCTGCTTCGCCCTCCAGACTTCACCTTCTCCTTCTCCTTCCTCTGCTTCTTCTGCTTCACCCTCCAGACTTCACCTTCTCCTTCTCCTTCTTCTACTTCTTCTGATTCACCCTCCAGACTTCACCTTCTCCTTCTCCTTCTTCTACTTCTTTTGATTCTCCCTCCAGACTTCACCTTCTCCTTCTCCTTCTTCTGCTTCTTCTGATTCACCCTCCAGACTTCACCTTCTCCTTCTCCTTATTCTGCTTCTTCTGATTCACCTTCCAGACTTCACCTTCTCCTTCTCCTTCTTCTACTTCTTCTGATTGACCCTCCAGACTTCACCTTCTCCTTCTCCTTCTTCTACATCTTCTGATTCACGCTCCAGACTTCACCTTCTCCTTCTCCTTCTTCTACTTCTTCTGATTCACCCTCCAGACTTCACCTTCTCCTTCTCCTTCTTCTACTTCTTCTGATTCACCCTCCAGACTTCACCTTCTCCTTCTCCTTCTTATGCTTCTTCTGCTTCGCCCTCCAGACTTCACCTTCTCTTTCTCCTTCCTCTGCTTCTTCTGCTTCACCCTCCAGACTTCACCTTCTCCTTCTCCTTCTTCTACTTCTTCTGATTCACCCTCCAGACTTCACCTTCTCCTTCTCCTTCTTCTACTTCTTTTGATTCTCCCTCCAGACTTCACCTTCTCCTTCTCCTTCTTCTGCTTCTTCTGAATCACCCTCCAGACTTCACCTTCTCCTTCTCCTTATTCTGCTTCTTCTGATTCACCTTCCAGACTTCACCTTCTCCTTCTCCTTCTTCTACTTCTTCTGATTGACCCTCCAGACTTCACCTTCTCCTTCTCCTTCTTCTACATCTTCTGATTCACGCTCCAGACTTCACCTTCTCCTTCTCCTTCTTCTACTTCTTCTGCTTCACCCTCCTGACTTCACCTTCTCCTTCTCCTTCTTCTACTTCTTCTGATTCACCCTCCAGACTTCACCTTCTCCTTCTCCTTCTTCTCCTTCTTTGCTTCACCCTCCTGACTTCACCTTCTCCTTCTCCTTCTTCTACTTCTTCTGTTTCACCCTCCAGACTTCACCTCCTCCTTCTCCTTCTTCTGCTTCTTCTGCTTCACTCTCCAGACTGCACCTTCTCCTTCTCCTTCTTCTGCTTCTTCTGCTGCGCCCTCCAGACTTCACCTTCTCCTTCTCCTTCTTCTGCTTCTTCTGCTTCACCCTCCTGACTTCACCTTCTCCTTCTCCTTCTTCTACTTCTTCTGCTTCACCCCCCTGACTTCACCTTCTCCTTCTCCTTCTTCTGCTTCTTCTGATTCACCCTCCTAACTTCACCTTCTCCTTCTCCTTCTTCTACTTCTTCTGATTCAGCCTCCAGTCTTCACCTTCTCCTTCTCCTTCTTCTGTTTCTTCTGCTTCACCCTCCAGACTTCACCTTCTCCTTCTCTTTCTTCTGCTTCTTCTGATTCACCCTCCAGACTTCACCTTCTCCTTCTCCTTCTTCTGATTCTTCTGATTCACCCTCCAGACTTCACCTTCTCCTTCTCCTTCTTCAGCTTCTTCTGATTCACCCTCCTGACTTCACCTTCTCCTTCTCCTTCTTCTACTTCTTCTGATTCACCCTCCTGACTTCACCTTCTCCTTCTCCTTCTTCTACTTCTTCTGCTTCACCCTCCAGACTTCACCTTCTCCTTCTCCTTCTTCTACTTCTTCTGATTCACCCTCCAGACGTCACCTTCTCCTTCTTCTGCTTCTTCTGATTCACCCTCCAGACTTCACCTTCTCCTTCTCCTTATTCTGCTTCTTCTGATTCACCCTCCAGACTTCACCTTCTCCTTCTCCTTCTTCTGCTTCTTCTGATTCACCCTCCAGACTTCACCTTCTCCTTCTCCTTCTTCTGCTTCTTCTGATTCACCCTCCAGACTTCACCTTCTCCTTCTCCTTCTTCTACTTCTTCTGATTCACCCTCCAGACTTCATCGTCTCCTTCTCCTTCTTCTGCTTCTTCTGATTCATCCTCCAGACTTCACCTTCTCCTTCTCCTTCTTCTGCTTCTTCTGATTCACCCTCCAGACTTCACCTTCTCCTTCTCCTTCTTCTACATCTTCTGATTCACCCTCCAGACTTCACCTTCTCCTTCTCCTTCTTCTACTTCTTCTGATTCACCCTCCAGACTTCACCTTCTCCATCTCCTTCTTCTGCTTCTTCTGATTCACCCTCCAGACTTCACCTTCTCCATCTCCTTATTCTGCTTCTTCTGATTCACCCTCCAGACTTCACCTTCTCCTTCTCCTTCTTCTGCTTCTTCTGATTCACCCTCCAGACTTCACCTTCTCCTTCTCCTTCTTCTGCTTCTTCTGATTCACCCTCCAGACTTCACCTTCTCCTTCTCCTTCTTCTACTTCTTCTGATTCACCCTCCAGACTTCACCTTCTCCTTCTCCTTCTTCTGCTTCTTCTGATTCACCCTGCAGACTTCACCTTCCCCTTCGTCTACTTCTTCTGATTCACCGTCCAGACTACACCTTCTCCTTCTCCTTCTTCTACTTCTTCTGATTCACCCTCCAGACTTCACCTTCTCCTTCTCCTTCTTCTGCTTCTTCTGATTCACCCTCCAGACTTCACCTTCTCCTTCTCCTTCTTCTACTTCTTCTGATTGACCCTCCAGACTTCACCTTCTCCTTCTCCTTCTTCTACATCTTCTGATTCACGCTCCAGACTTCACCTTCTCCTTCTCCTTCTTCTACTTCTTCTGCTTCTCCCTCCAGACTTCACCTTCTCCTTCTCTTTCTTCTACTTCATCTGATTCACCCTCCAGACTTCACGTTCTCCTTCTCCTTCTTCTACTTCTTCTGATTCACCCTCCAGACTTCACCTTCTCCTTCTCCTTCTTCTACTTCTTCTGATTCACCCTCCACACTTCACCTTCTCCTTCTCCTTCTTTTACTTCTTCTGATTCACCCTCCTGACTTCACCTTCTCCTTCTCCTTCTTCTGCTTCTTCTGCTTCACCCTCCAACCTTCACCTTCTCCTTCTCCTTCTTCTGCTTCTTCTGCTTCACCCTCCAGACTTCACCTTCTCCTTCTCCTTCTTCTGCTTCTTCTGCTTCACCCTCCTGACTTCACCTTCTCCTTCTCCTTCTTCTACTTCTTCTGATTCACCCTCCAGACTTCACCTTCTCCTTCTCCTTCTTCTGCTTCTTCTGCTTCACCCTCCAGACTTCACCTTCTCCTTCTCCTTCTTATGCTTCTTCTGCTTCGCCCTCCAGACTTCACCTTCTCCTTCTCCTTCTTCTGCTTCTTCTGCTTCACCCTCCAGACTTCACCTTCTCCTTCTCCTTCTTCTGCCTCTTCTGCTTCACTCTCCTGACTTCACCTTCTCCTTCTCCTTCTTCTACTTCTTCTGATTCACCCTCCAGAATTCACCTTCTCCTTCTCCTTCTTCTACTTCTTCTGATTCTCCCTCCAGACTTCACCTTCTCCTTCTCCTTCTTCTGCTTCTTCTGATTCACCCTCCAGACTTCACCTTCTCCTTCTCCTTATTCTGCTTCTTCTGATTCACCCTCCAGACTTCACCTTCTCCTTCTCCTTCTTCTGCTTCTTCTGATTCACCCTCCAGACTTCACCTTCTCCTTCTTCTTCTGATTCACCCTCCAGACTTCACCTTCTCCTTCTCCTTCTTCGACTTCTTCTGATTCACCCTCCAGACTTCACCTTCTCCTTCTCCTTCTTCTGCTTCTTCTGATTCACCCTGCAGACTTCACCTCTCCTTCTCCTTCGTCTACTTCTTATGATTCACCGTCCAGACTACACCTTCTCCTTCTCCTTCTTCTACTTCTTCTGATTCACCCTCCAGACTTCATCTTCTCCTTCTCCTTCTTCTGCTTCTTCTGATTCACCCTCCAGACTTCACCTTCTCCTTCTCCTTCTTCTACTTCTTCTGATTGACCCTCCAGACTTCACCTTCTCCTTCTCCTTCTTCTACTTCTTCTGATTCACCCTCCAGACTTCAACTTCTCCTTCTCCTTCTTCTACTTCTTCTGCTTCTCCCTCCAGACTTCACCTTCTCCTTCTCCTTCTTCTGCTTCTTCTGATTCACCCTCCAGACTTCACCTTCTCCTTCTCCTTCTTCTACTTCTTCTGATTCACCCTCCAGACTTCACCTTCTCCTTCTCCTTCTTCTACGTCTTCTGATTCACCCTCCAGACTTCACCTTCTCCTTCTCCTTCTTCTACTTCTTCTGATTCACCCTCCTTACTTCACCTTCTCCTTCTCCTTCTTCTGCTTCTTCTGCTTCACCCTCCAGACCTCACCTTCTCCTTCTCCTCCTTCTGCTTCTTCTGCTTCACCTTCCAGACTTCACCTTCTCCTTCTCCTTCTTCTGCTTCTTCTGCTTCACCATCCTGACTTCACCTTCTCCTTCTCCTTCTTCTACTTCTTCTGATTCACCCTACAGACTTCACCTTCTCCTTCTCCTTCTTCTGCTTCTTCTGCTTCACCCTCCAGACTTCACCTTCTCCTTCTACTTCTTCTGCTTCTTCTGCTTCGCCCTCCAGACTTCACCTTCTCCTTCTCCTTCTTCTGCTTCTTCTGCTTCACCCTCCAGACTTCAACTTCTCCTTCTCCTTCTTCTGCTTCTTCTGCTTCACTCTCCTGACTTCACCTTCTCCTTCTCCTTCTTCTACTTCTTCTGATTCACCCTCCAGACTTCACCTTCTCCTTCTCCTTCTTCTACTTCTTTTGATTCTCCCTCCAGACTTCACCTTCTCCTTCTCCTTCTTCTGCTTCTTCTGATTCACCCTCCAGACTTCACCTTCTCCTTCTCCTTATTCTGCTTCTTCTGATTCACCTTCCAGACTTCACCTTCTCCTTCTCCTTCTTCTACTTCTTCTGATTGACCCTCCAGACTTCACCTTCTCCTTCTCCTTCTTCTACATCTTCTGATTCACGCTCCAGACTTCACCTTCTCCTTCTCCTTCTTCTACTTCTTCTGATTCACCCTCCAGACTTCACCTTCTCCTTCTCCTTCTTCTACTTCTTCTGATTCACCCTCCAGACTTCACCTTCTCCTTCTCCTTCTTATGCTTCTTCTGCTTCGCCCTCCAGACTTCACCTTCTCTTTCTCCTTCCTCTGCTTCTTCTGCTTCACCCTCCAGACTTCACCTTCTCCTTCTCCTTCTTCTACTTCTTCTGATTCACCCTCCAGACTTCACCTTCTCCTTCTCCTTCTTCTACTTCTTTTGATTCTCCCTCCAGAATTCACCTTCTCCTTCTCCTTCTTCTGCTTCTTCTGATTCACCCTCCAGACTTCACCTTCTCCTTCTCCTTATTCTGCTTCTTCTGATTCACCTTCCAGACTTCACCTTCTCCTTCTCCTTCTTCTACTTCTTCTGATTGACCCTCCAGACTTCACCTTCTCCTTCTCCTTCTTCTACATCTTCTGATTCACGCTCCAGACTTCACCTTCTCCTTCTCCTTCTTCTACTTCTTCTGCTTCACCCTCCTGACTTCACCTTCTCCTTCTCCTTCTTCTACTTCTTCTGATTCACCCTCCAGACTTCACCTTCTCCTTCTCCTTCTTCTCCTTCTTTGCTTCACCCTCCTGACTTCACCTTCTCCTTCTCCTTCTTCTACTTCTTCTGTTTCACCCTCCAGACTTCAACTCCTCCTTCTCCTTCTTCTGCTTCTTCTGCTTCACTCTCCAGACTGCACCTTCTCCTTCTCCTTCTTCTGCTTCTTCTGCTGCGCCCTCCAGACTTCACCTTCTCCTTCTCCTTCTTCTGCTTCTTCTGCTTCACCCTCCTGACTTCACCTTCTCCTTCTCCTTCTTCTACTTCTTCTGCTTCACCCCCCTGACTTCACCTTCTCCTTCTCCTTCTTCTGCTTCTTCTGATTCACCCTCCTAACTTCACCTTCTCCTTCTCCTTCTTCTACTTCTTCTGATTCAGCCTCCAGTCTTCACCTTCTCCTTCTCCTTCTTCTGTTTCTTCTGCTTCACCCTCCAGACTTCACCTTCTCCTTCTCTTTCTTCTGCTTCTTCTGATTCACCCTCCAGACTTCACCTTCTCCTTCTCCTTCTTCTGATTCTTCTGATTCACCCTCCAGACTTCACCTTCTCCTTCTCCTTCTTCAGCTTCTTCTGATTCACCCTCCTGACTTCACCTTCTCCTTCTCCTTCTTCTACTTCTTCTGATTCACCCTCCTGACTTCACCTTCTCCTTCTCCTTCTTCTACTTCTTCTGCTTCACCCTCCAGACTTCACCTTCTCCTTCTCCTTCTTCTACTTCTTCTGATTCACCCTCCAGACGTCACCTTCTCCTTCTTCTGCTTCTTCTGATTCACCCTCCAGACTTCACCTTCTCCTTCTCCTTATTCTGCTTCTTCTGATTCACCCTCCAGACTTCACCTTCTCCTTCTCCTTCTTCTGCTTCTTCATATTCACCCTCCAGACTTCACCTTCTCCTTCTCCTTCTTCTGCTTCTTCTGATTCACCCTCCAGACTTCACCTTCTCCTTCTCCTTCTTCTACTTCTTCTGATTCACCCTCCAGACTTCATCGTCTCCTTCTCCTTCTTCTGCTTCTTCTGATTCATCCTCCAGACTTCACCTTCTCCTTCTCCTTCTTCTGCTTCTTCTGATTCACCCTCCAGACTTCACCTTCTCCTTCTCCTTCTTCTACATCTTCTGATTCACCCTCCAGACTTCACCTTCTCCTTCTCCTTCTTCTACTTCTTCTGATTCACCCTCCAGACTTCACCTTCTCCATCTCCTTCTTCTGCTTCTTCTGATTCACCCTCCAGACTTCACCTTCTCCATCTCCTTATTCTGCTTCTTCTGATTCACCCTCCAGACTTCACCTTCTCCTTCTCCTTCTTCTGCTTCTTCTGATTCACCCTCCAGACTTCACCTTCTCCTTCTCCTTCTTCTGCTTCTTCTGATTCACCCTCCAGACTTCACCTTCTCCTTCTCCTTCTTCTACTTCTTCTGATTCACCCTCCAGACTTCACCTTCTCCTTCTCCTTCTTCTGCTTCTTCTGATTCACCCTGCAGACTTCACCTTCCCCTTCGTCTACTTCTTCTGATTCACCGTCCAGACTACACCTTCTCCTTCTCCTTCTTCTACTTCTTCTGATTCACCCTCCAGACTTCACCTTCTCCTTCTCCTTCTTCTGCTTCTTCTGATTCACCCTCCAGACTTCACCTTCTCCTTCTCCTTCTTCTACTTCTTCTGATTGACCCTCCAGACTTCACCTTCTCCTTCTCCTTCTTCTACATCTTCTGATACACGCTCCAGACTTCACCTTCTCCTTCTCCTTCTTCTACTTCTTCTGCTTCTCCCTCCAGATCTCACCTTCTCCTTCTCTTTCTTCTACTTCATCTGATTCACCCTCCAGACTTCACGTTCTCCTTCTCCTTCTTCTACTTCTTCTGATTCACCCTCCAGACTTCACCTTCTCCTTCTCCTTCTTCTACTTCTTCTGATTCACCCTCCACACTTCACCTTCTCCTTCTCCTTCTTCTACTTCTTCTGATTCACCCTCCTGACTTCACCTTCTCCTTCTCCTTCTTCTGCTTCTTCTGCTTCACCCTCCAACCTTCACCTTCTCCTTCTCCTTCTTCTGCTTCTTCTGCTTCACCCTCCAGACTTCACCTTCTCCTTCTCCTTCTTCTGCTTCTTCTGCTTCACCCTCCTGACTTCACCTTCTCCTTCTCCTTCTTCTACTTCTTCTGATTCACCCTCCAGACTTCACCTTCTCCTTCTCCTTCTTCTGCTTCTTCTGCTTCACCCTCCAGACTTCACCTTCTCCTTCTCCTTCTTATGCTTCTTCTGCTTCGCCCTCCAGACTTCACCTTCTCCTTCTCCTTCTTCTGCTTCTTCTGCTTCACCCTCCAGACTTCACCTTCTCCTTCTCATTCTTCTGCTTCTTCTGCTTCACTCTCCTGACTTCACCTTCTCCTTCTCCTTCTTCTACTTCTTCTGATTCACCCTCCAGAATTCACCTTCTCCTTCTCCTTCTTCTACTTCTTCTGATTCTCCCTCCAGACTTCACCTTCTCCTTCTCCTTCTTCTGCTTCTTCTGATTCACCCTCCAGACTTCACCTTCTCCTTCTCCTTATTCTGCTTCTTCTGATTCACCCTCCAGACTTCACCTTCTCCTTCTCCTTCTTTTGCTTCTTCTGATTCACCCTCCAGACTTCACCTTCTCCTTCTTCTTCTGATTCACCCTCCAGACTTCACCTTCTCCTTCTCCTTCTTCGACTTCTTCTGATTCACCCTCCAGACTTCACCTTCTCCTTCTCCTTCTTCTGCTTCTTCTGATTCACCCTGCAGACTTCACCTCTCCTTCTCCTTCGTCTACTTCTTATGATTCACCGTCCAGACTACACCTTCTCCTTCTCCTTCTTCTACTTCTTCTGATTCACCCTCCAGACTTCATCTTCTCCTTCTCCTTCTTCTGCTTCTTCTGATTCACCCTCCAGACTTCACCTTCTCCTTCTCCTTCTTCTACTTCTTCTGATTGACCCTCCAGACTTCACCTTCTCCTTCTCCTTCTTCTACTTCTTCTGATTCACCCTCCAGACTTCAACTTCTCCTTCTCCTTCTTCTACTTCTTCTGCTTCTCCCTCCAGACTTCACCTTCTCCTTCTCCTTCTTCTGCTTCTTCTGATTCACCCTCCAGACTTCACCTTCTCCTTCTCCTTCTTCTACTTCTTCTGATTCACCCTCCAGACTTCACCTTCTCCTTCTCCTTCTTCTACGTCTTCTGATTCACCCTCCAGACTTCACCTTCTCCTTCTCCTTCTTCTACTTCTTCTGATTCACCCTCCTTACTTCACCTTCTCCTTCTCCTTCTTCTGCTTCTTCTGCTTCACCCTCCAGACCTCACCTTCTCCTTCTCCTCCTTCTGCTTCTTCTGCTTCACCTTCCAGACTTCACCTTCTCCTTCTCCTTCTTCTGCTTCTTCTGCTTCACCATCCTGACTTCACCTTCTCCTTCTCCTTCTTCTACTTCTTCTGATTCACCCTACAGACTTCACCTTCTCCTTCTCCTTCTTCTGCTTCTTCTGCTTCACCCTCCAGACTTCACCTTCTCCTTCTACTTCTTCTGCTTCTTCTGCTTCGCCCTCCAGACTTCACCTTCTCCTTCTCCTTCTTCTGCTTCTTCTGCTTCACCCTCCAGACTTCAACTTCTCCTTCTCCTTCTTCTGCTTCTTCTGCTTCACTCTCCTGACTTCACCTTCTCCTTCTCCTTCTTCTACTTCTTCTGATACACCCTCCAGACTTCACCTTCTCCTTCTCCTTCTTCTGCTTCTTCTGCTTCACCCTCCAGACTTCACCTTCTCCTTCTCCTTCTTCTGCTTCTTCTGCTGAGCCCTCCAGACTTCACCTTCTCCTTCTCCTTCTTCTGCTTCTTCTGCTTCACCGTCCTGACTTCACCTTCTGCTTCTCCTTCTTCTACTTCTTCTGCTTCACCCCCTGACTTCACCTGCTCCTTCTCCTTCTTCTGCTTCTTCTGATTCACCCTCCTAACTTCACCTTCTCCTTCTCCTTCTTCTGCTTCTTCTGATTCACCCTCCTGACTTCACCTTCTACTTCTCCTTCTTTTGCTTCTTCTGATTCACCCTCCAGACTTCACCTTCTCCTTCTCCTTCTTCTGCTTCTTCTGATTCACCCTCCAGACTTCACCTTCTCCTTCTCCTTCTTCTGCTTCTTCTGATTCACCCTCCAGACCGCACCTTCTCCTTCTCCTTCTTCTACTTCTTCTGATTCACCCTCCAGACTTCATCTTCTCCTTCTCCTTCTTCTGCTTCTTCTGATTCACCCTCCAGACTTCACCTTCTCCTTTTCCTTCTTCTGCTTCTTCTGATTCACCCTCCAGACTTCACCTTCTCCTTCTCCTTCTTCTACTTCTTCTGATTCACCCTTCAGTTTTCACCTTCTCCTTCTCCTTCTTCTGTTTCTTCTGCTTCACCCTCCAGACTTCACCTTCTCCTTCTCCTTCTTCTACTTCTTCTGATTCACCCTCCAGACTTCACCTTCTCCTTCTCCTTCTTCTGCTTCTTCTGCTTCACCCTCCAGACTTCACCATCTCCTTCTCCTTCTTCTGCTTCTTCTGCTTCGCCCTCCAGACTTCACCTTCTCCTTCTCCTTCTTCTGCTTCTTCTGCTTCACCCTCCTGACTTCACCTTCTCCTTCTCCTTCTTCTACTTCTTCTGATTCACCCTCCAGACTTCACCTTCTCCTTCTCCTTCTTCTGCTTCTTCTGCTTCACCCTCCAGACTTCACCTTCTCCTTCTCCTTCTTATGCTTCTTCTGCTTCGCCCTCCAGACTTCACCTTCTCCTTCTCCTTCTTCTGCTTCTTCTGCTTCACCCTCCAGACTTCACCTTCTCCTTCTCCTTCTTCTGCTTCTTCTGCTTCACTCTCCTGACTTCACCTTCTCCTTCTCCTTCTTCTACTTCTTCTGATTCACCCTCCAGAATTCACCTTCTCCTTCTCCTTCTTCTACTTCTTCTGATTCTCCCTCCAGACTTCACCTTCTCCTTCTCCTTCTTCTGCTTCTTCTGATTCACCCTCCAGACTTCACCTTCTCCTTCTCCTTATTCTGCTTCTTCTGATTCACCCTCCAGACTTCACCTTCTCCTTCTCCTTCTTCTGCTTCTTCTGATTCACCCTCCAGACTTCACCTTCTCCTTCTTCTTCTGATTCACCCTCCAGACTTCACCTTCTCCTTCTCCTTCTTCGACTTCTTCTGATTCACCCTCCAGACTTCACCTTCTCCTTCTCCTTCTTCTGCTTCTTCTGATTCACCCTGCAGACTTCACCTTCTCCTTCTCCTTCGTCTACTTCTTCTGATTCACCGTCCAGACTACACCTTCTCCTTCTCCTTCTTCTACTTCTTCTGATTCACCCTCCAGACTTCATCTTCTCCTTCTCCTTCTTCTGCTTCTTCTGATTCACCCTCCAGACTTCACCTTCTCCTTCTCCTTCTTCTGCTTCTTCTGATTCACCCTCCAGACTTCACCTTCTCCTTCTTCTTCTGATTCACCCTCCAGACTTCACCTTCTCCTTCTCCTTCTTCGACTTCTTCTGATTCACCCTCCAGACTTCACCTTCTCCTTCTCCTTCTTCTGCTTCTTCTGATTCACCCTGCAGACTTCACCTCTCCTTCTCCTTCGTCTACTTCTTATGATTCACCGTCCAGACTACACCTTCTCCTTCTCCTTCTTCTACTTCTTCTGATTCACCCTCCAGACTTCATCTTCTCCTTCTCCTTCTTCTGCTTCTTCTGATTCACCCTCCAGACTTCACCTTCTCCTTCTCCTTCTTCTACTTCTTCTGATTGACCCTCCAGACTTCACCTTCTCCTTCTCCTTCTTCTACTTCTTCTGATTCACCCTCCAGACTTCAACTTCTCCTTCTCCTTCTTCTACTTCTTCTGCTTCTCCCTCCAGACTTCACCTTCTCCTTCTCCTTCTTCTGCTTCTTCTGATTCACCCTCCAGACTTCACCTTCTCCTTCTCCTTCTTCTACTTCTTCTGATTCACCCTCCAGACTTCACCTTCTCCTTCTCCTTCTTCTACGTCTTCTGATTCACCCTCCAGACTTCACCTTCTCCTTCTCCTTCTTCTACTTCTTCTGATTCACCCTCCTTACTTCACCTTCTCCTTCTCCTTCTTCTGCTTCTTCTGCTTCACCCTCCAGACCTCACCTTCTCCTTCTCCTCCTTCTGCTTCTTCTGCTTCACCTTCCAGACTTCACCTTCTCCTTCTCCTTCTTCTGCTTCTTCTGCTTCACCATCCTGACTTCACCTTCTCCTTCTCCTTCTTCTACTTCTTCTGATTCACCCTACAGACTTCACCTTCTCCTTCTCCTTCTTCTGCTTCTTCTGCTTCACCCTCCAGACTTCACCTTCTCCTTCTACTTCTTCTGCTTCTTCTGCTTCGCCCTCCAGACTTCACCTTCTCCTTCTCCTTCTTCTGCTTCTTCTGCTTCACCCTCCAGACTTCAACTTCTCCTTCTCCTTCTTCTGCTTCTTCTGCTTCACTCTCCTGACTTCACCTTCTCCTTCTCCTTCTTCTACTTCTTCTGATTCACCCTCCAGACTTCACCTTCTCCTTCTCCTTCTTCTGCTTCTTCTGCTTCACCCTCCAGACTTCACCTTCTCCTTCTCCTTCTTCTGCTTCTTCTGCTGCGCCCTCCAGACTTCACCTTCTCCTTCTCCTTCTTCTGCTTCTTCTGCTTCACCGTCCTGACTTCACCTTCTGCTTCTCCTTCTTCTACTTCTTCTGCTTCACCCCCTGACTTCACCTGCTCCTTCTCCTTCTTCTGCTTCTTCTGATTCACCCTCCTAACTTCACCTTCTCCTTCTCCTTCTTCTGCTTCTTCTGATTCACCCTCCTGACTTCAGCTTCTACTTCTCCTTCTTTTGCTTCTTCTGATTCACCCTCCAGACTTCACCTTCTCCTTCTCCTTCTTCTGCTTCTTCTGATTCACCCTCCAGACTTCACCTTCTCCTTCTCCTTCTTCTGCTTCTTCTGATTCACCCTCCAGACCGCACCTTCTCCTTCTCCTTCTTCTACTTCTTCTGATTCACCCTCCAGACTTCATCTTCTCCTTCTCCTTCTTCTGCTTCTTCTGATTCACCCTCCAGACTTCACCTTCTCCTTTTCCTTCTTCTGCTTCTTCTGATTCACCCTCCAGACTTCACCTTCTCCTTCTCCTTCTTCTACTTCTTCTGATTCACCCTTCAGTCTTCACCTTCTCCTTCTCCTTCTTCTGTTTCTTCTGCTTCACCCTCCAGACTTCACCTTCTCCTTCTCCTTCTTCTACTTCTTCTGATTCACCCTCCAGACTTCACCTTCTCCTTCTCCTTCTTCTGCTTCTTCTGCTTCACCCTCCAGACTTCACCATCTCCTTCTCCTTCTTCTGCTTCTTCTGCTTCGCCCTCCAGACTTCACCTTCTCCTTCTCCTTCTTCTGCTTCTTCTGCTTCACCCTCCTGACTTCACCTTCTCCTTCTCCTTCTTCTACTTCTTCTGATTCACCCTCCAGACTTCACCTTCTCCTTCTCCTTCTTCTGCTTCTTCTGCTTCACCCTCCAGACTTCACCTTCTCCTTCTCCTTCTTATGCTTCTTCTGCTTCGCCCTCCAGACTTCACCTTCTCCTTCTCCTTCTTCTGCTTCTTCTGCTTCACCCTCCAGACTTCACCTTCTCCTTCTCCTTCTTCTGCTTCTTCTGCTTCACTCTCCTGACTTCACCTTCTCCTTCTCCTTCTTCTACTTCTTCTGATTCACCCTCCAGAATTCACCTTCTCCTTCTCCTTCTTCTACTTCTTCTGATTCTCCCTCCAGACTTCACCTTCTCCTTCTCCTTCTTCTGCTTCTTCTGATTCACCCTCCAGACTTCACCTTCTCCTTCTCCTTATTCTGCTTCTTCTGATTCACCCTCCAGACTTCACCTTCTCCTTCTCCTTCTTCTGCTTCTTCTGATTCACCCTCCAGACTTCACCTTCTCCTTCTTCTTCTGATTCACCCTCCAGACTTCACCTTCTCCTTCTCCTTCTTCGACTTCTTCTGATTCACCCTCCAGACTTCACCTTCTCCTTCTCCTTCTTCTGCTTCTTCAGATTCACCCTGCAGACTTCACCTTCTCCTTCTCCTTCGTCTACTTCTTCTGATTCACCGTCCAGACTACACCTTCTCCTTCTCCTTCTTCTACTTCTTCTGATTCACCCTCCAGACTTCATCTTCTCCTTCTCCTTCTTCTGCTTCTTCTGATTCACCCTCCAGACTTCACCTTCTCCTTCTCCTTCTTCTACTTCTTCTGATTGACCCTCCAGACTTCACCTTCTCCTTCTCCTTCTTCTACTTCTTCTGATTCACCCTCCAGACTTCAACTTCTCCTTCTCCTTCTTCTACTTCTTCTGCTTCTCCCTCCAGACTTCACCTTCTCCTTCTCCTTCTTCTGCTTCTTCTGATTCACCCTCCAGACTTCACCTTCTCCTTCTCCTTCTTCTACTTCTTCTGATTCACCCTCCAGACTTCACCTTCTCCTTCTCCTTCTTCTACGTCTTCTGATTCACCCTCCAGACTTCACCTTCTCCTTCTCCTTCTTCTACTTCTTCTGATTCACCCTCCTTACTTCACCTTCTCCTTCTCCTTCTTCTGCTTCTTCTGCTTCACCCTCCAGACCTCACCTTCTCCTTCTCCTCCTTCTGCTTCTTCTGCTTCACCTTCCAGACTTCACCTTCTCCTTCTCCTTCTTCTGCTTCTTCTGCTTCACCCTCCTGACTTCACCTTCTCCTTCTCCTTCTTCTACTTCTTCTGATTCACCCTCCAGACTTCACCTTCTCCTTCTCCTTCTTCTGCTTCTTCTGCTTCACCCTCCAGACTTCACCTTCTCCTTCTACTTCTTCTGCTTCTTCTGCTTCGCCCTCCAGACTTCACCTTCTCCTTCTCCTTCTTCTGCTTCTTCTGCTTCACCCTCCAGACTTCAACTTCTCCTTCTCCTTCTTCTGCTTCTTCTGCTTCACTCTCCTGACTTCACCTTCTCCTTCTCCTTCTTCTGCTTCTTCTGATTCACCCTCCAGACTTCACCTTCTCCTTCTCCTTCTTCTACTTCTTCTGATTCACCCTTCAGTCTTCACCTTCTCCTTCTCCTTCTTCTGTTTCTTCTGCTTCACCCTCCAGACTTCACCTTCTCCTTCTCCTTCTTCTACTTCTTCTGATTCACCCTCCAGACTTCACCTTCTCCTTCTCCTTCTTCTGCTTCTTCTGCTTCACCCTCCAGACTTCACCATCTCCTTCTCCTTCTTCTGCTTCTTCTGCTTCGCCCTCCAGACTTCACCTTCTCCTTCTCCTTCTTCTGCTTCTTCTGCTTCACCCTCCTGACTTCACCTTCTCCTTCTCCTTCTTCTACTTCTTCTGATTCACCCTCCAGACTTCACCTTCTCCTTCTCCTTCTTCTGCTTCTTCTGCTTCACCCTCCAGACTTCACCTTCTCCTTCTCCTTCTTATGCTTCTTCTGCTTCGCCCTCCAGACTTCACCTTCTCCTTCTCCTTCTTCTGCTTCTTCTGCTTCACCCTCCAGACTTCACCTTCTCCTTCTCCTTCTTCTGCTTCTTCTGCTTCACTCTCCTGACTTCACCTTCTCCTTCTTCTACTTCTTCTGATTCACCCTCCAGAATTCACCTTCTCCTTCTCCTTCTTCTACTTCTTCTGATTCTCCCTCCAGACTTCACCTTCTCCTTCTCCTTCTTCTGCTTCTTCTGATTCACCCTCCAGACTTCACCTTCTCCTTCTCCTTATTCTGCTTCTTCTGATTCACCCTCCAGACTTCACCTTCTCCTTCTCCTTCTTCTGCTTCTTCTGATTCACCCTCCAGACTTCACCTTCTCCTTCTTCTTCTGATTCACCCTCCAGACTTCACCTTCTCCTTCTCCTTCTTCGACTTCTTCTGATTCACCCTCCAGACTTCACCTTCTCCTTCTCCTTCTTCTGCTTCTTCTGATTCACCCTGCAGACTTCACCTTCTCCTTCTCCTTCGTCTACTTCTTCTGATTCACCGTCCAGACTACACCTTCTCCTTCTCCTTCTTCTACTTCTTCTGATTCACCCTCCAGACTTCATCTTCTCCTTCTCCTTCTTCTGCTTCTTCTGATTCACCCTCCAGACTTCACCTTCTCCTTCTCCTTCTTCTACTTCTTCTGATTGACCCTCCAGACTTCACCTTATCCTTCTCCTTCTTCTACTTCTTCTGATTCACCCTCCAGACTTCAACTTCTCCTTCTCCTTCTTCTACTTCTTCTGCTTCTCCCTCCAGACTTCACCTTCTCCTTCTCCTTCTTCTGCTTCTTCTGATTCACCCTCCAGACTTCACCTTCTCCTTCTCCTTCTTCTACTTCTTCTGATTCACCCTCCAGACTTCACCTTCTCCTTCTCCTTCTTCTACGTCTTCTGATTCACCCTCCAGACTTCACCTTCTCCTTCTCCTTCTTATACTTCTTCTGATTCACCCTCCTTACTTCACCTTCTCCTTCTCCTTCTTCTGCTTCTTCTGCTTCACCCTCCAGACCTCACCTTCTCCTTCTCCTCCTTCTGCTTCTTCTGCTTCACCTTCCAGACTTCACCTTCTCCTTCTCCTTCTTCTGCTTCTTCTGCTTCACCCTCCTGACTTCACCTTCTCCTTCTCCTTCTTCTACTTCTTCTGATTCACCCTCCAGACTTCACCTTCTCCTTCTCCTTCTTCTGCTTCTTCTGCTTCACCCTCCAGACTTCACCTTCTCCTTCTACTTCTTCTGCTTCTTCTGCTTCGCCCTCCAGACTTCACCTTCTCCTTCTCCTTCTTCTGCTTCTTCTGCTTCACCCTCCAGACTTCAACTTCTCCTTCTCCTTCTTCTGCTTCTTCTGCTTCACTCTCCTGACTTCACCTTCTCCTTCTCCTTCTTCTACTTCTTCTGATTCACCCTCCAGACTTCACCTTCTCCTTCTCCTTCTTCTGCTTCTTCTGCTTCACCCTCCAGACTTCACCTTCTCCTTCTCCTTCTTCTGCTTCTTCTGCTGCGCCCTCCAGACTTCACCTTCTCCTTCTCCTTCTTCTGCTTCTTCTGCTTCACCGTCCTGACTTCACCTTCTGCTTCTCCTTCTTCTACTTCTTCTGCTTCACCCCCTGACTTCACCTGCTCCTTCTCCTTCTTCTGCTTCTACTGATTCACCCTCCTAACTTAACCTTCTCCTTCTCCTTCTTCTGCTTCTTCTGATTCACCCTCCTGACTTCACCTTCTACTTCTCCTTCTTTTGCTTCTTCTGATTCACCCTCCAGACTTCACCTTCTCCTTCTCCTTCTTCTGCTTCTTCTGATTCACCCTCCAGACTTCACCTTCTCCTTCTCCTTCTTCTGCTTCTTCTGATTCACCCTCCAGACCGCACCTTCTCCTTCTCCTTCTTCTACTTCTTCTGATTCACCCTCCAGACTTCATCTTCTCCTTCTCCTTCTTCTGCTTCTTCTGATTCACCCTCCAGACTTCACCTTCTCCTTCTCCTTCTTCTGCTTCTTCTGATTCACCCTCCAGACTTCACCTTCTCCTTCTCCTTCTTCTACTTCTTCTGATTCACCCTTCAGTCTTCACCTTCTCCTTCTCCTTCTTCTGTTTCTTCTGCTTCACCCTCCAGACTTCACCTTCTCCTTCTCCTTCTTCTACTTCTTCTGATTCACCCTCCAGACTTCACCTTCTCCTTCTCCTTCTTCTGCTTCTTCTGCTTCACCCTCCAGACTTCACCATCTCCTTCTCCTTCTTCTGCTTCTTCTGCTTCGCCCTCCAGACTTCACCTTCTCCTTCTCCTTCTTCTGCTTCTTCTGCTTCACCCTCCACACTTCACCTTCTCCTTCTCCTACTTCTGCTTCTTCTGCTTCACTCTCCTGACTTCACCTTCTCGTTCTCCTTCTTCTACTTCTTCTGATTCACCCTCCAGACTTCACCTTCTCCTTCTCCTTCTTCTTCTTCTTCTGATTCACCCTCCAGACTTCACCTTCTCCTTCTCCTTCTTCTGCTTCTTCTGATTCACCCTCCAGACTTCACCTTCTCCTTCTCCTTATTCTGCTTCTTCTGATTCACCCTCCAGACTTCACCTTCTCCTTCTCCTTCTTCTGCTTCTTCTGATTCACCCTCCAGACTTCACCTTCTCCTTCTTCTTCTGATTCACCCTCCAGACTTCACCTTCTCCTTCTCCTTCTTCTACTTCTTCTGATTCACCCTCCAGACTTCACCTTATCCTTCTCCTTCTTCTGCTTGTTCTGATTCACCCTGCAGACTTCACCTTCTCCTTCTCCTTCGTCTACTTCTTCTGATTCACCGTCCAGACTACACCTTCTCCTTCTCCTTCTTCTACTTCTTCTGATTCACCCTCCAGACTTCATCTTCTCCTTCTCCTTCTTCTGCTTCTTCTGATTCACCCTCCAGACTTCACCTTCTCCTTCTCCTTCTTCTACTTCTTCTGATTGACCCTCCAGACTTCACCTTCTCCTTTTCCTTCTTCTACTTCTTCTGATTCACCCTCCAGACTTCAACTTCTCCTTCTCCTTCTTCTACTTCTTCTGCTTCTCCCTCCAGACTTCACCTTCTCCTTCTTCTGCTTCTTCTGATTCACCCTCCAGACTTCACATTCTCCTTCTCCTTCTTCTACTTCTTCTGATTCACCTTCCAGACTTCACCTTCTCCTTCTCCTTCTTCTACGTCTTCTGATTCACCCTCCAGACTTCACCTTCTCCTTCTCCTTCTTCTACTTCTTCTGATTCAACCTCCTTACTTCACCTTCTCCTTCTCCTTCTTCTGCTTCTTCTGCTTCACCCTCCAGACTTCACCTTCTCCTTCTCCTTCTTCTGCTTCTTCTGCTTCACCCTCCAGACTTCACCTTCTCCTTCTCCTTCTTCTGCTTCTTCTGCTTCACCCTCCTGACTTCACCTTCTCCTTCTCCTTCTTCTACTTCTTCTGATTCAACCTCCAGACTTCACCTTCTCCTTCTCCTTCTTCTGCTTCTTCTGCTTCACCCTCCAGACTTCACCTTCTCCTTCTCCTTCTTCTGCTTCTTCTGCTTCGCCCTCCAGACTTCACCTTCTCCTTCTCCTTCTTCTGCTTCTTCTGCTTCACCCTCCAGACTTCACCTTCTCCTTCTCCTTCTTCTGCTTCTTCTGCTTCACTCTCCAGACTTCACCTTCTCCTTCTCCTTCTTCTGCTTCTTCTGATTCACCCTCCAGACCTCACCTTCTCCTTCTCCTTCTTCTACTTCTTCTGATTCACCCTCCAGACTTCATCTTCTCCTTCTCCTTCTTCTGCTTCTTCTGATTCACCCTCCAGACTTCACCTTCTCCTTCTCCTTCTTCTGCTTCTTCTGATTCACCCTCCAGACTTCACCTTCTCCTTCTCCTTCTTCTACTTCTTCTGATTCACCCTTCAGTCTTCACCTTCTCCTTCTCCTTCTTCTGTTTCTTCTGCTTCACCCTCCAGACTTCACCTTCTCCTTCTCCCTCTTCTACTTCTTCTGATTCACCCTCCAGACATCACCTTCTCCTTCTCCTTCTTCTGCTTCTTCTGCTTCACCCTCCAGACTTCACCTTCTCCTTCTCCTTCTTCTGCTTCTTCTGCTTCGCCCTCCAGACTTCACCTTCTCCTTCTCCTTCTTCTGCTTCTTCTGCTTCACCCTCCAGACTTCACCTTCTCCTTCTCCTTCTTCTGCTTCTTCTGCTTCACTCTCCTGACTTCACCTTCGCCTTCTCCTTCTTCTACTTCTTCTGATTCTCCCTCCAGACTTCAACTTCTCCTTCTCCTTCTTCTACTTCTTCTGATTCACCCTCCAGACTTCACCTTCTCCTTCTCCTTCTTCTGCTTCTTCTGATTCACCCTCCAGACTTCACCTTCTCCTTCTCCTTATTCTGCTTCTTCTGATTCACCCTCCAGACTTCACCTTCTCCTTCTCCTTCTTCTGCTTCTTCTGATTCATCCTCCAGACTTCACCTTCTCCTTCTTCTTCTGATTCACCCTCCAGACTTCACCTTCTCCTTCTCCTTCTTCTACTTCTTCTGATCCACCCTCCAGACTTCACCTTCTCCTTCTCCTTCTTCTGCTTCTTCTGATTCACCCTGCAGACTTCACCTTCTCCTTCTCCTTCGTCTACTTCTTCTGATTCACCGTCCAGACTACACCTTCTCCTTCTCCTTCTTCTACTTCTTCTGATTCACCCTCCAGACTTCATCTTCTCCTTCTCCTTCTTCTGCTTCTTCTGATTTACCCTCCAGACTTCACCTTCTCCTTCTCCTTCTTCTACTTCTTCTGATTGACCCTCCAGACTTCACCTTCTCCTTCTCCTTCTTCTACTTCTTCTGATTCACCCTCCAGACTTCAACTTCTCCTTCTCCTTCTTCTACTTCTTCTGCTTCTCCCTCCAGACTTCACCTTCTCCTTCTCCTTCTTCTGCTTCTTCTGATTCACCCTCCAGACTTCACATTCTCCTTCTCCTTCTTCTACTTCTTCTGATTCACCCTCCAGACTTCACCTTCTCCTTCTCCTTCTTCTACGTCTTCTGATTCACCCTCCAGACTTAACCTTCTCCTTCTCCTTCTTCTACTTCTTCTGATTCACCCTCCTTACTTCACCTTCTCCTTCTCCTTCTTCTGCTTCTTCTGCTTCACCCTCCAGACTTCACCTTCTCCTTCTCCTTCTTCTGCTTCTTCTGCTTCACCCTCCAGACTACACCTTCTCCTTCTCCTT
This sequence comes from Somniosus microcephalus, assembly GCF_052327205.1. Classification (NCBI taxonomy): domain Eukaryota; kingdom Metazoa; phylum Chordata; class Chondrichthyes; order Squaliformes; family Somniosidae; genus Somniosus; species Somniosus microcephalus. The sequence continues at coordinate 649,383 of NW_028225267.1, read as the reverse complement.
CTTCTGCTTCTTCTGCTTCACCCTCCAGACTTCACCTTCTCCTTCTCCTTCTTCGGCTTCTTCTGCTTCGCCCTCCAGACTTCACCTTCTCCTTCTCCTTCTTCTGCTTCTTCTGCTTCACCCTCCAGACTTCACCTTCTCCTTCTCCTTCTTCTGCTTCTTCTGCTTCACTCTCCTGACTTCACCTTCTCCCTCTCCTTCTTCTATTCTTCTGATTCACCCTCCAGACTTCACCTTCTCCTTCTCCTTCTTCTGCTTCTTCTGCTTCACCCTCCAGACTTCACCTTCTCCTTCTCCTTCTTCGGCTTCTTCTGCTGCGCCCTCCAGACTTCACCTTCTCCTTCTCCTTCTTCTGCTTCTTCTGCTTCACCGTCCTGACTTCACCTTCTTCTTCTCCTTCTTCTACTTCTTCTGCTTCACCCCCCTCACTTCACCTGCTCCTTCTCCTTCTTCTGCTTCTTCTGATTCACCCTCCTAACTTCACCTTCTCCTTCTCCTTCTTCTGCTTCTTCTGATTCACCCTCCTGACTTCACCTTCTCCTTCTCCTTCTTTTGCTTCTTCTGATTCACCCTCCAGACTTCACCTTCTCCTTCTCCTTCTTCTGCTTCTTCTGATTCACCCTCCAGACTTCACCTTCTCCTTCTCCTTCTTCTACTTCTTCTGATTCACCCTCCAGACTTCATCTTCTCCTTCTCCTTCTTCTGCTTCATCTGATTCACCCTCCAGACTTCACCTTCTCCTTCTCCTTCTTCTGCTTCTTCTGATTCACCCTCCAGACTTCACCTTCTCCTTCGCCTTCTTCTACTTCTTCTGATTCACCCTCCAGACTTCACCTTCTCCTTCTCCTTCTTCTACTTCTTCTGATTCACCCTTCAGTCTTCACCTTCTCCTTCTCCTTCTTCTGTTTCTTCTGCTTCACCCTCCAGACTTCACCTTCTCCTTCTCTTTCTTCTGCTTCTTCTGATTCACCCTCCAGACTTCACCTTCTCCTTCTCCTTCTTCTGATTCTTCTGTTTCACCCTCCAGACTTCACCTTCTCCTTCTCCATCTTCTGCTTCTTCTGCTTCACCCTCCTGACTTCACCTTCTCCTTCTCCTTCTTCTACTTCTTCTGATTCACCCTCCAGACTTCACCTTCTCCTTCTCCTTCTTCAGCTTCTTCTGCTTCACCCTCCAGACTTCACCTTCTCCTTCTCCTTCTTCTGCTTCTTCTGCTTCGCCCTCCAGACTTCACCTTCTCCTTCTCCTTCTTCTGCTTCACCCTCCAGACTTCACCTTCTCCTTCTCCTTCTTCTGCTTCTTCTGCTTCACTCTCCTGACTTCACCTTCTCCTTCTCCTTCTTCTACTTCTTCTGATTCACCCTCCAGACTTCACCTTCTCCTTCTCCTTCTTCTGCTTCTTCTGCTTCACCCTCCAGACTTCACCTTCTCCTTCTCCTTCTTCTGCTTCTTCTGCTGCGCCCTCCAGACTTCACCTTCTCCTTCTCCTTCTTCTGCCTCTTCTGCTTCACCGTCCTGACTTCACCTTCTCCTTCTCCTTCTTCTACTTCTTCTGCTTCACCCCCCTGACTTCACCTTCTCCTTCTCCTTCTTCTGCTTCTTCTGATTCACCCTCCTAACTTCACCTTCTCCTTCTCCTTCTTCTGCTTCTTCTGATTCACCCTCCTGACTTCACCTTCTCCTTCTCCTTCTTTTGCTTCTTCTGATTCACCCTCCAGACATCACCTTCTCCTTCTCCTTCTTCTGCTTCTTCTGATTCACCCTCCAGGCTTCACCTTCTCCTTCTCCTTCTTCTGCTTCTTCTGATTCACCCTCCAGACCTCACCTTCTCCTTCTCCTTCTTCTACTTCTTCTGATTCACCCTCCAGACTTCATCTTCTCCTTCTCCTTCTTCTGCTTCTTCTGATTCACCCTCCAGACTTCACCTTCTCCTTCTCCTTCTTCTGCTTCTTCTGATTCACCCTCCAGACTTCACCTTCTCCTTCTCCTTCTTCTACTTCTTCTGATTCACCCTCCAGACCTCACCTTCTCCTTCTCCTTCTTCTACTTCTTCTGATTCACCCTTCAGTCTTCACCTTCTCCTTCTCCTTCTTCTGTTTCTTCTGCTTCACCCTCCAGACTTCACCTTCTCCTTCTCTTTCTTCTGCTTCTTCTGATTCACCCTCCAGACTTCACCTTCTCCTTCTCCTTCTTCTGATTCTTCTGATTCACCCTCCAGACTTCACCTTCTCCTTCTCCTTCTTCTGCTTCTTCTGAATCACCCTCCTGACTTCACCTTCTCCTTCTCCTTCTTCTACTTCTTCTGATTCACCCTCCTGACTTCACCTTCTCCTTCTCCTTCTTCTACTTCTTCTGCTTCACCCTCCAGACTTCACCTTCTCCTTCTCCTTCTTCTACTTCTTCTGATTCACCCTCCTGACTTCACCTTCTCCTTCTCCTTCTTCTACTTCTTCTGCTTCACCCTCCAGACTTCACCTTCTCCTTCTCCTTATTCTGCTTCTTCTGATTCACCCTCCAGACTTCACCTTCTCCTTCTCCTTCTTCTGCTTCTTCTGATTCACCCTCCAGACTTCACCTTCTCCTTCTCCTTCTTCTGCTTCTTCTGATTCACCCTCCAGACTTCACCTTCTCCTTCTCCTTCTTCTACTTCTTGTGATTCACCCTCCAGACTTCATCGTCTCCTACTCCTTCTTCTGCTTCTTCTGATTCACCCTCCAGACTTCACCTTCTCCTTCTCCTTCTTCTGCTTCTTCTGATCCACCCTCCAGTCTACACCTTCTCCTTCTCCTTCTTCTACTTCTTCTGATTCACCCTCCAGACTTCACCTTCTCCTTCTCCTTCTTCTACTTCTTCTGATTCACCCTCCAGACTTCACCTTCTCCTTCTCCTTCTTCTGCTTCTTCTGATTCACCCTCCAGACTTCACCTTCTCCTTCTCCTTATTCTGCTTCTTCTGATTCACCCTCCAAACTTCACCTTCTCCTTCTCCTTCTTCTGCTTCTTGTGATTCACCCTCCAGACTTCACCTTCTCCTTCTCCTTCTTCTGCTTCTTCTGATTCACCCTCCAGACTTCACCTTCTCCTTCGCCTTCTTCTACTTCTTCTGATTCACCCTCCAGACTTCACCTTCTCCTTCTCCTTCTTCTACTTCTTCTGATTCACCCTTCAGTCTTCACCTTCTCCTTCTCCTTCTTCTGTTTCTTCTGCTTCACCCTCCAGACTTCACCTTCTCCTTCTCTTTCTTCTGCTTCTTCTGATTCACCCTCCAGACTTCACCTTCTCCTTCTCCTTCTTCTGATTCTTCTGTTTCACCCTCCAGACTTCACCTTCTCCTTCTCCATCTTCTGCTTCTTCTGCTTCCCCCCGCCTGACTTCACCTTCTCCTTCTCCTTCTTCTACTTCTTCTGATACACCCTCCAGACTTCACCTTCTCCTTCTCCTTCTTCAGCTTCTTCTGCTTCACCCTCCAGACTTCACCTTCTCCTTCTCCTTCTTCTGCTTCTTCTGCTTCGCCCTCCAGACTTCACCTTCTCCTTCTCATTCTTCTGCTTCTTCTGCTTCACCCTCCAGACTTCACCTTCTCCTTCTCCTTCTTCTGCTTCTTCTGCTTCACTCTCCTGACTTCACCTTCTCCTTCTCCTTCTTCTACTTCTTCTGATTCACCCTCCAGACTTCACCTCCTCCTTCTCCTTCTTCTGCTTCTTCTGCTTCACCCTCCAGACTTCACCTTCTCCTTCTCCTTCTTCTGCTTCTTCTGCTGCGCCCTCCAGACTTCACCTTCTCCTTCTCCTTCTTCTGCCTCTTCTGCTTCACCGTCCTGACTTCACCTTCTCCTTCTCCTTCTTCTACTTCTTCTGCTTCACCCCCCTGACTTCACCTGCTCCTTCTCCTTCTTCTGCTTCTTCTGATTCACCCTCCTAACTTCACCTTCTCCTTCTCCTTCTTCTGCTTCTTCTGATTCACCCTCCTGACTTCACCTTCTCCTTCTCCTTCTTTTGCTTCTTCTGATTCACCCTCCAGACATCACCTTCTCCTTCTCCTTCTTCTGCTTCTTCTGATTCACCCTCCAGACTTCACCTTCTCCTTCTCCTTCTTCTGCTTCTTCTGATTCACCCTCCAGACCTCACCTTCTCCTTCTCCTTCTTCTCCTTCTTCTGATTCACCCTCCAGACTTCATCTTCTCCTTCTCCTTCTTCTGCTTCTTCTGATTCACCCTCCAGACTTCACCTTCTCCTTCTCCTTCTTCTGCTTCTTCTGATTCACCCTCCAGACTTCACCTTCTCCTTCTCCTTCTTCTACTTCTTCTGATTCACCCTCCAGACCTCACCTTCTCCTTCTCCTTCTTCTACTTCTTCTGATTCACCCTTCAGTCTTCACCTTCTCCTTCTCCTTCTTCTGTTTCTTCTGCTTCACCCTCCAGACTTCACCTTCTCCTTCTCTTTCTTCTGCTTCTTCTGATTCACCCTCCAGACTTCACCTTCTCCTTCTCCTTCTTCTGATTCTTCTGATTCACCCTCCAGACTTCACCATCTCCTTCTCCTTCTTCTGCTTCTTCTGAATCACCCTCCTGACTTCACCTTCTCCTTCTCCTTCTTCTACTTCTTCTGATTCACCCTCCTGACTTCACCTTCTCCTTCTCCTTCTTCTACTTCTTCTGCTTCACCCTCCAGACTTCACCTTCTCCTTCTCCTTCTTCTACTTCTTCTGATTCACCCTCCAGACTTCACCTTCTCCTTCTACTTCTTCTGCTTCTTCTGATTCACCCTCCAGACTTCACCTTCTCCTTCTCCTTATTCTGCTTCTTCTGATTCACCCTCCAGACTTCACCTTCTCATTCTCCTTCTTCTGCTTCTTCTGATTCACCCTCCAGACTTCACCTTCTCCTTCTCCTTCTTCTGCTTCTTCTGATTCACCCTCCAGACTTCACCTTCTCCTTCTCCTTCTTCTACTTCTTCTGATTCACCCTCCAGACTTCATCGTCTCCTTCTCCTTCTTCTGCTTCTTCTGATTCACCCTCCAGACTTCACCTTCTCCTTCTCCTTCTTCTGCTTCTTCTGATTCACCCTCCAGTCTTCACCTTCTCCTTCTCCTTCTTCTACTTCTTCTGATTCACCCTCCAGACTTCACCTTCTCCTTCTCCTTCTTCTACTTCTTCTGATTCACCCTCCAGACTTCACCTTCTCCTTCTCCTTCTTCTGCTTCTTCTGATTCACCCTCCAGACTTCACCTTCTCCTTCTCCTTATTCTGCTTCTTCTGATTCACCCTCCAGACTTCACCTTCTCCTTCTCCTTCTTCTGCTTCTTCTGATTCACCCTCCAGACTTCACCTTCTCCTTCTCCTTCTTCTGCTTCTTCTGATTCACCCTCCAGACTTCACCTTCTCCTTCTGCTTCTTCTACTTCTTCTGATTCACCCTCCAGACTTCACCTTCCCCTTCTCCTTCTTCTGCTTCTTCTGCTTCGCCCTCCAGACTTCACCTTCTCCTTCTCCTTCTTCTGCTTCTTCTGCTTCACCCTCCAGACTTCACCTTCTCCTTCTCCTTCTTCTGCTTCTTCTGCTTCACTCTCCTGACTTCACCTTCTCCTTCTCCTTCTTCTACTTCTTCTGATTCACCCTCCAGACTTCACCTTCTCCTTCTCCTTCTTCTGCTTCTTCTGCTTCACCCTCCAGACTTCACCTTCTCCTTCTCCTTCTTCTGCTTCTTCTGCTGCGCCCTCCAGACTTCACCTTCTCCTTCTCCTTCCTCTGCTTCTTCTGCTGCACCCTCCTGACTTCACCTTCTCCTTCTCCTTCTTCTACTTCTTCTGCTTCACCCCCCTGACTTCACCTGCTCCTTCTCCTTCTTCTGCTTCTTCTGGTTCACCCTCCTAACTTTACCTTCTGCTTTTCCTTCTTCTGCTTCTTCTGATTCACCCCCCTGACTTCACCTTCTCCTTCTCCTTCTTCTGCTTCTTCTAATTCACCCTCCAGACTTCACCTTCTCCTTCTCCTTCTTCTGCTTCTTCTGATTCACCCTCCAGACTTCACCTTCTCCTTCTCCTTCTTCTGCTTCTTCTGATTCACCCTCCTAACTTCACCTTCTCCTTCTCCTTCTTCTGCTTCTTCTGATTCACCCTCCTGACTTCACCTTCTCCTTCTCCTTCTTCTGCTTCTTCTGATTCACCCTCCAGACTTCACCTTCTCCTTCTCCTTCTTCTGCTTCTTCTGATTCACCCTCCAGACTTCACCTTCTCCTTCTCCTTATTCTGCTTCTTCTGATTCACCCTCCAGACTTCACCTTCTCCTTCTCCTTCTTCTGCTTCTTCTGATTCATCCTCCAGACTTCACCTTCTCCTTCTTCTTCTGATTCACCCTCCAGACTTCACCTTCTCCTTCTCCTTCTTCTACTTCTTCTGATCCACCCTCCAGACTTCACCTTCTCCTTCTCCTTCTTCTGCTTCTTCTGATTCACCCTGCAGACTTCACCTTCTCCTTCTCCTTCGTCTACTTCTTCTGATTCACCGTCCAGACTACACCTTCTCCTTCTCCTTCTTCTACTTCTTCTGATTCACCCTCCAGACTTCATCTTCTCCTTCTCCTTCTTCTGCTTCTTCTGATTTACCCTCCAGACTTCACCTTCTCCTTCTCCTTCTTCTACTTCTTCTGATTGACCCTCCAGACTTCACCTTCTCCTTCTCCTTCTTCTACTTCTTCTGATTCACCCTCCAGACTTCAACTTCTCCTTCTCCTTCTTCTACTTCTTCTGCTTCTCCCTCCAGACTTCACCTTCTCCTTCTCCTTCTTCTGCTTCTTCTGATTCACCCTCCAGACTTCACATTCTCCTTCTCCTTCTTCTACTTCTTCTGATTCACCCTCCAGACTTCACCTTCTCCTTCTCCTTCTTCTACGTCTTCTGATTCACCCTCCAGACTTAACCTTCTCCTTCTCCTTCTTCTACTTCTTCTGATTCACCCTCCTTACTTCACCTTCTCCTTCTCCTTCTTCTGCTTCTTCTGCTTCACCCTCCAGACTTCACCTTCTCCTTCTCCTTCTTCTACTTCTTCTGATTCACCGTCCTGACTTCACCTTCTTCTTCTCCTTCTTCTACTTCTTCTGCTTCACCCCCCTCACTTCACCTGCTCCTTCTCCTTCTTCTGCTTCTTCTGATTCACCCTCCTAACTTCACCTTCTCCTTCTCCTTCTTCTGCTTCTTCTGATTCACCCTCCTGACTTCACCTTCTTCTTCTCCTTCTTTTGCTTCTTCTGATTCACCCTCCAGACTTCACCTTCTCCTTCTCCTTCTTCTGCTTCTTCTGATTCACCCTCCAGACTTCACCTTCTCCTTCTCCTTCTTCTACTTCTTCTGATTCACCCTCCAGACTTCATCTTCTCCTTCTCCTTCTTCTGCTTCATCTGATTCACCCTCCAGACTTCACCTTCTCCTTCTCCTTCTTCTGCTTCTTCTGATTCACCCTCCAGACTTCACCTTCTCCTTCGCCTTCTTCTACTTCTTCTGATTCACCCTCCAGACTTCACCTTCTCCTTCTCCTTCTTCTACTTCTTCTGATTCACCCTTCAGTCTTCACCTTCTCCTTCTCCTTCTTCTGTTTCTTCTGCTTCACCCTCCAGACTTCACCTTCTCCTTCTCTTTCTTCTGCTTCTTCTGATTCACCCTCCAGACTTCACCTTCTCCTTCTCCTTCTTCTGATTCTTCTGTTTCACCCTCCAGACTTCACCTTCTCCTTCTCCATCTTCTGCTTCTTCTGCTTCACCCTCCTGACTTCACCTTCTCCTTCTCCTTCTTCTACTTCTTCTGATTCACCCTCCAGACTTCACCTTCTCCTTCTCCTTCTTCAGCTTCTTCTGCTTCACCCTCCAGACTTCACCTTCTCCTTCTCCTTCTTCTGCTTCTTCTGCTTCGCCCTCCAGACTTCACCTTCTCCTTCTCCTTCTTCTGCTTCACCCTCCAGACTTCACCTTCTCCTTCTCCTTCTTCTGCTTCTTCTGCTTCACTCTCCTGACTTCACCTTCTCCTTCTCCTTCTTCTACTTCTTCTGATTCACCCTCCAGACTTCACCTTCTCCTTCTCCTTCTTCTGCTTCTTCTGCTTCACCCTCCAGACTTCACCTTCTCCTTCTCCTTCTTCTGCTTCTTCTGCTGCGCCCTCCAGACTTCACCTTCTCCTTCTCCTTCTTCTGCCTCTTCTGCTTCACCGTCCTGACTTCACCTTCTCCTTCTCCTTCTTCTACTTCTTCTGCTTCACCCCCCTGACTTCACCTTCTCCTTCTCCTTCTTCTGCTTCTTCTGATTCACCCTCCTAACTTCACCTTCTCCTTCTCCTTCTTCTGCTTCTTCTGATTCACCCTCCTGACTTCACCTTCTCCTTCTCCTTCTTTTGCTTCTTCTGATTCACCCTCCAGACATCACCTTCTCCTTCTCCTTCTTCTGCTTCTTCTGATTCACCCTCCAGGCTTCACCTTCTCCTTCTCCTTCTTCTGCTTCTTCTGATTCACCCTCCAGACCTCACCTTCTCCTTCTCCTTCTTCTACTTCTTCTGATTCACCCTCCAGACTTCATCTTCTCCTTCTCCTTCTTCTGCTTCTTCTGATTCACCCTCCAGACTTCACCTTCTCCTTCTCCTTCTTCTGCTTCTTCTGATTCACCCTCCAGACTTCACCTTCTCCTTCTCCTTCTTCTACTTCTTCTGATTCACCCTCCAGACCTCACCTTCTCCTTCTCCTTCTTCTACTTCTTCTGATTCACCCTTCAGTCTTCACCTTCTCCTTCTCCTTCTTCTGTTTCTTCTGCTTCACCCTCCAGACTTCACCTTCTCCTTCTCTTTCGTCTGCTTCTTCTGATTCACCCTCCAGACTTCACCTTCTCCTTCTCCTTCTTCTGATTCTTCTGATTCACCCTCCAGACTTCACCTCCTCCTTCTCCTTCTTCTGCTTCTTCTGAATCACCCTCCTGACTTCACCTTCTCCTTCTCCTTCTTCTACTTCTTCTGATTCACCCTCCTGACTTCACCTTCTCCTTCTCCTTCTTCTACTTCTTCTGCTTCACCCTCCAGACTTCACCTTCTCCTTCTCCTTCTTCTACTTCTTCTGATTCACCCTCCAGACTTCACCTTCTCCTTCTACTTCTTCTGCTTCTTCTGATTCACCCTCCAGACTTCACCTTCTCCTTCTCCTTATTCTGCTTCTTCTGATTCACCCTCCAGACTTCACCTTCTCCTTCTCCTTCTTCTGCTTCTTCTGATTCACCCTCCAGACTTCACCTTCTCCTTCTCCTTCTTCTGCTTCTTCTGATTCACCCTCCAGACTTCACCTTCTCCTTCTCCTTCTTCTACTTCTTGTGATTCACCCTCCAGACTTCATCGTCTCCTACTCCTTCTTCTGCTTCTTCTGATTCACCCTCCAGACTTCACCTTCTCCTTCTCCTTCTTCTGCTTCTTCTGATTCACCCTCCAGTCTACACCTTCTCCTTCTCCTTCTTCTACTTCTTCTGATTCACCCTCCAGACTTCACCTTCTCCTTCTCCTTCTTCTACTTCTTCTGATTCACCCTCCAGACTTCACCGTCTCCTTCTCCTTCTTCTGCTTCTTCTGATTCACCCTCCAGACTTCACCTTCTCCTTCTCCTTATTCTGCTTCTTCTGATTCACCCTCCAAACTTCACCTTCTCCTTCTCCTTCTTCTGCTTCTTGTGATTCACCCTCCAGACTTCACCTTCTCCTTCTCCTTCTTCTGCTTCTTCTGATTCACCCTCCAGACTTCACCTTCTCCTTCGCCTTCTTCTACTTCTTCTGATTCACCCTCCAGACTTCACCTTCTCCTTCTCCTTCTTCTACTTCTTCTGATTCACCCTTCAGTCTTCACCTTCTCCTTCTCCTTCTTCTGTTTCTTCTGCTTCACCCTCCAGACTTCACCTTCTCCTTCTCTTTCTTCTGCTTCTTCTGATTCACCCTCCAGACTTCACCTTCTCCTTCTCCTTCTTCTGATTCTTCTGTTTCACCCTCCAGACTTCACCTTCTCCTTCTCCATCTTCTGCTTCTTCTGCTTCCCCCCGCCTGACTTCACCTTCTCCTTCTCCTTCTTCTACTTCTTCTGATACACCCTCCAGACTTCACCTTCTCCTTCTCCTTCTTCAGCTTCTTCTGCTTCACCCTCCAGACTTCACCTTCTCCTTCTCCTTCTTCTGCTTCTTCTGCTTCGCCCTCCAGACTTCACCTTCTCCTTCTCCTTCTTCTGCTTCTTCTGCTTCACCCTCCAGACTTCACCTTCTCCTTCTCCTTCTTCTGCTTCTTCTGCTTCACTCTCCTGACTTCACCTTCTCCTTCTCCTTCTTCTACTTCTTCTGATTCACCCTCCAGACTTCACCTCCTCCTTCTCCTTCTTCTGCTTCTTCTGCTTCACCCTCCAGACTTCACCTTCTCCTTCTCCTTCTTCTGCTTCTTCTGCTGCGCCCTCCAGACTTCACCTTCTCCTTCTCCTTCTTCTGCCTCTTCTGCTTCACCGTCCTGACTTCACCTTCTCCTTCTCCTTCTTCTACTTCTTCTGCTTCACCCCCCTGACTTCTCCTGCTCCTTCTCCTTCTTCTGCTTCTTCTGATTCACCCTCCTAACTTCACCTTCTCCTTCTCCTTCTTCTGCTTCTTCTGATTCACCCTCCTGACTTCACCTTCTCCTTCTCCTTCTTTTGCTTCTTCTGATTCACCCTCCAGACATCACCTTCTCCTTCTCCTTCTTCTGCTTCTTCTGATTCACCCTCCAGACTTCACCTTCTCCTTCTCCTTCTTCTGCTTCTTCTGATTCACCCTCCAGACCTCACCTTCTCCTTCTCCTTCTTCTACTTCTTCTGATTCACCCTCCAGACTTCATCTTCTCCTTCTCCTTCTTCTGCTTCTTCTGATTCACCCTCCAGACTTCACCTTCTCCTTCTCCTTCTTCTGCTTCTTCTGATTCACCCTCCAGACTTCACCTTCTCCTTCTCCTTCTTCTACTTCTTCTGATTCACCCTCCAGACCTCACCTTCTCCTTCTCCTTCTTCTACTTCTTCTGATTCACCCTTCAGTCTTCACCTTCTCCTTCTCCTTCTTCTGTTTCTTCTGCTTCACCCTCCAGACTTCACCTTCTCCTTCTCTTTCTTCTGCTTCTTCTGATTCACCCTCCAGACTTCACCTTCTCCTTCTCCTTCTTCTGATTCTTCTGATTCACCCTCCAGACTTCACCATCTCCTTCTCCTTCTTCTGCTTCTTCTGAATCACCCTCCTGACTTCACCTTCTCCTTCTCCTTCTTCTACTTCTTCTGATTCACCCTCCTGACTTCACCTTCTCCTTCTCCTTCTTCTACTTCTTCTGCTTCACCCTCCAGACTTCACCTTCTCCTTCTCCTTCTTCTACTTCTTCTGATTCACCCTCCAGACTTCACCTTCTCCTTCTACTTCTTCTGCTTCTTCTGATTCACCCTCCAGACTTCACCTTCTCCTTCTCCTTATTCTGCTTCTTCTGATTCACCCTCCAGACTTCACCTTCTCCTTCTCCTTCTTCTGCTTCTTCTGATTCACCCTCCAGACTTCACCTTCTCCTTCTCCTTCTTCTGCTTCTTCTGATTCACCCTCCAGACTTCACCTTCTCCTTCTCCTTCTTCTACTTCTTCTGATTCACCCTCCAGACTTCATCGTCTCCTTCTCCTTCTTCTGCTTCTTCTGATTCACCCTCCAGACTTCACCTTCTCCTTCTCCTTCTTCTGCTTCTTCTGATTCACCCTCCAGTCTTCACCTTCTCCTTCTCCTTCTTCTACTTCTTCTGATTCACCCTCCAGACTTCACCTTCTCCTTCTCCTTCTTCTACTTCTTCTGATTCACCCTCCAGACTTCACCTTCTCCTTCTCCTTCTTCTGCTTCTTCTGATTCACCCTCCAGACTTCACCTTCTCCTTCTCCTTATTCTGCTTCTTCTGATTCACCCTCCAGACTTCACCTTCTCCTTCTCCTTCTTCTGCTTCTTCTGATTCACCCTCCAGACTTCACCTTCTCCTTCTCCTTCTTCTGCTTCTTCTGATTCACCCTCCAGACTTCACCTTCTCCTTCTGCTTCTTCTACTTCTTCTGATTCACCCTCCAGACTTCACCTTCCCCTTCTCCTTCTTCTGCTTCTTCTGCTTCGCCCTCCAGACTTCACCTTCTCCTTCTCCTTCTTCTGCTTCTTCTGCTTCACCCTCCAGACTTCACCTTCTCCTTCTCCTTCTTCTGCTTCTTCTGCTTCACTCTCCTGACTTCACCTTCTCCTTCTCCTTCTTCTACTTCTTCTGATTCACCCTCCAGACTTCACCTTCTCCTTCTCCTTCTTCTGCTTCTTCTGCTTCACCCTCCAGACTTCACCTTCTCCTTCTCCTTCTTCTGCTTCTTCTGCTGCGCCCTCCAGACTTCACCTTCTCCTTCTCCTTCCTCTGCTTCTTCTGCTTCACCCTCCTGACTTCACCTTCTCCTTCTCCTTCTTCTACTTCTTCTGCTTCACCCCCCTGACTTCACCTGCTCCTTCTCCTTCTTCTGCTTCTTCTGGTTCACCCTCCTAACTTTACCTTCTGCTTCTCCTTCTTCTGCTTCTTCTGATTCACCCCCCTGACTTCACCTTCTCCTTCTCCTTCTTCTGCTTCTTCTAATTCACACTCCAGACTTCACCTTCTCCTTCTCCTTCTTCTGCTTCTTCTGATTCACCCTCCAGACTTCACCTTCTCCTTCTCCTTCTTCTGCTTCTTCTGATTCACCCTCCTAACTTCACCTTCTCCTTCTCCTTCTTCTGCTTCTTCTGATTCACCCTCCTGACTTCACCTTCTCCTTCTCCTTCTTCTGCTTCTTCTGATTCACCCTCCAGACTTCACCTTCTCCTTCTCCTTCTTCTGCTTCTTCTGATTCACCCTCCAGACTTCACCTTCTCCTTCTCCTTCTTCTGCTTCTTCTGATTCACCCTCCAGACCTCACCTTCTCCTTCTACTTCTTCTACTACTTCTGATTCACCCTCCAGACTTCATCTTCTCCTTCTCCTTCTTCTGCTTCTTCTGATTCACCCTCCAGACTTCACCTTCTCCTTCTCCTTCTTCTACTTCTTCTGATTCACCCTCCAGACCTCACCTTCTCCTTCTCCTTCTTCTACTTCTTCTGATACATCCTCCAGTCTTCACCTTCACCTTCTCCTTCTTCTGTTTCTTCTGCTTCACCCTCCAGTATTCACCTTCTCCTTCTCTTTCTTCTGCTTCTTCTGATTCACCCTCCAGACTTCACCTTCTCCTTCTCCTTCTTCTGATTCTTCTGATTCACTCTCCAGACTTCACCTTCTACTTCTCCTTCTTCTGCTTCTTCTGATTCACACTCCTGACTTCACCTTCTCCTTCTCCTTCTTCTACTTCTTCTGATTCACCCTCCTGACTTCACCTTCTCCTTCTCCTTCTTCTACTTCTTCTGCTTCATCCTCCAGACTTCACCTTCTCCTTCTCCTTCTTCTACTGCTTCTGATTCAGCCTCCAGACTTCACCTTCTCCTTCTCCTTCTTCTACTTCTTCTGATTCACCCTCCAGACTTCACCTTCTCCTTCTCCTTCTTCTACTTCTTCTGATTCACCCTCCAGACTTCACCTTCTCCTTCTCCTTCTTCTGCTTCTTCTGATTCACCCTCCAGACTTCACCTTCTCCTTCTCCTTATTCTGCTTCTTCTGATTCTCCCTCCAGACTTCACCTTCTCCTTCTCCTTCTTCTGCTTCTTCTGATTCACCCTCCAGACTTCACCTTCTCCTTCTCCTTCTTCTGCTTCTTCTGATTCATCCTCCAGACTTCACCTTCTCATTCTCCTTCTTCTACTTCTTCTGATTCACCCTCCAGACTTCACCTTCTCCTTCTCGTTCTTCTGCTTCTTCTGATTCACCCTCCAGACTTCACCTTCTCCTTCTCCTTCGTCAACTTCTTCTGATTCACCCTTAAGACTACACCTTCTCCTTCTCCTTCTTCTACTTCTGCTGATTCACCCTCCAGACTTCACCTTCTCCTTCTCGTTCTTCTGCATCTTCTGATTCACCCTCCAGACTTCACCTTCTCCTTCTCCGTCTTCTACTTCTTCTGATTCACCCTCCAGAATTCACCTTCTCCTTCTCCTTCTTCTACTTCTTCTGATTCACCCTCCAGACTTCACCTTCTCCTTCTCCTTCTTCTACTTCTTCTGCTTCTCCCTCCAGACGTCACCTTCTCCTTCTCCTTCTTCTGCTTCTTCTGATTCACCCTCCAGACTTCACCTTCTCCTTCTCCTTCTTCTACTTCTTCTGATTCACCCTCCAGACTTCACCTTCTCCTTCTCCTTCTTCTACTTCTTCTGATTCACCCTCCAGACTTCACCTTCTCCTTCTCCTTCTTCTACTTCTTCCGATTCACCCTCCTGACTTCACCTTCTCCTTCTCCTTCTTCTGCTTCTTCTGCTTCACCCTCCTGACTTCACCTTCTCCTTCTTCTACTACTTCTGATTCACCCTCCTGACTTCACCTTCTCCTTCTCCTTCTTCTACTTCTTCTGATTCACCCTCCAGACTTCACCTTCTCCTTCTCCTTCTTCTGATTCTTCTGCTTCACCCTCCAGACTTCACCTTCTCCTTCTCCTTCTTCTGCTTCTTCTGCTTCGCCCTCCAGACTTCACCTTCTCCTTCTCCTTCTTCTGCTTCTTCTGCTTCACCCTCCAGACTTCACCTTCTCCTTCTCCTTCTTCTGCTTCTTCTGCTTCACTCTCCTGACTTCACCTTCTCCTTCTCCTTCTTCTACTTCTTCTGATTCACCCTGCAGACTTCACCTTCTCCTTCTCCTTCTTCTGCTTCTTCTGCTGCGCCCTCCAGACTTCACCTTCTCCTTCTCCTTCTTCTGCTTCTTCTGCTTCACCCTCCTGACTTCACCTTCTCCTTCTCCTTCTTCTACTTCTTCTGCTTCACCCCCCTGACTTCACCTGCTCCTTCTCCTTCTTCTGCTTCTTCTGATTCACCCTCCTGACTTCACCTTCTCCTTCTCCTTCTTCTGCTTCTTCTAATTCACCCTCCAGACTTCACCTTCTCCTTCTCCTTCTTCTGCTTCTTCTGATACACCCTCCAGACTTCACCTTCTCCTTCTCCTTCTTCTGCTTCTTCTGATTCACCCTCCAGACCTCATCTTCTCCTTCTCCTTCTTCTACTTCTTCTGATTCACCCTCCAGACTTCATCTTCTCCTTCTCCTTCTTCTGCTTCTTCTTATTCACCCTCCAGACTTCACCTTCTCCTTCTCCTTCTTCTGCTTCTTCTGATTCACCCTCCAGACTTCACCTTCTCCTTCTCCTTCTTCTGCTTCTTCTGCTTCACCCTCCAGACGTCACCTTCTCCTTCTCCTTCTTCTGCTTCTTCTGCTTCACCCTCCTGACTTCACCTTCTCCTTCTCCTTCTTCTACTTCTTCTGATTCACCCTCCAGACTTCACCTACTCCTTCTCCTTCTTCTGCTTCTTCTGCTTCACCCTCCAGACTTCACCTTCTCCTTCTCCTTCTTCTGCTTCTTCTGCTTCGCCCTCCAGACTTCACCTTCTCCTTCTCCTTCTTCTGCTTCTTCTGCTTCACTCTCCTGACTTCACCTTCTCCTTCTCCTTCTTCTACTTCTTCTGATTCACCCTCCAGACTTCACCCTCTCTTTCTCCTTCTTCTGCTTCTTCTGCTTCACCCTCCAGACTTCACCTTCTCTTTCTCCTTCTTCTGCTTCTTCTGCTGCGCCCTCCAGACTTCACCTTCTCCTTCTCCTTCTTCTGCTTCTTCTGATTCACCCTCCAGACTTCACCTTCTCCTTCTCCTTCTTCTACTTCTTCTGATCCACCCTCCTGACTTCACCTTCTCCTTCTCCTTCTTCTGCTTCTTCTGCTTCACCCTCCAGACTTCACCTTCTCCTTCTCCTTCTTCTACTTCTTCTGCTTCACCCTGCAGACTTCACCTTCTCCTTCTCCTTCTTCTGCTTCTTCTGCTTCACCATCCTGACTTCACCTTATCCTTCTCCTTCTTCTACTTCTTCTGATTCACCCTCCAGACTTCACCTACTCCTTCTCCTTCTTCTGCTTCTTCTGCTTCACCCTCCAGACTTCACCTTCTCCTTCTCCTTCTTCTGCTTCTTCTGCTTCGCCCTCCAGACTTCACCTTCTCCTTCTCCTTCTTCTGCTTCTTCTGCTTCACTCTCCTGACTTCACCTTCTCCTTCTCCTTCTTCTACTTCTTCTGATTCACCCTCCAGACTTCACCCTCTCCTTCTGCTTCTTCTGCTTCTTCTGCTTCACCCTCCAGACTTCACCTTCTCCTTCTCCTTCTTCTGCTTCTTCTGCTTCACCGTCCTGACTTCACCTTCTCCTTCTCCTTCTTCTACTTCTTCTGCTTCACCCCCCTGACTTCACCTGCTCCTTCTCCTTCTTCTGCTTCTTCTGATTCACCCTCCTAACTTCACCTTCTCCTTCTCCTTCTTCTGCTTCTTCTGATTCACGCTCCTGACTTCACCTTTTCCTTCTCCTTCTTCTGCTTCTTCTGATTCACCCTCCAGACTTCACCTTCTCCTTCTCCTTCCTCTGCTTCTTCTGATTCACCCTCCAGACTTCACCTTCTCCTTCTCCTTCTTCTGCTTCTTCTGATTCACCCTCCAGACCTCACCTTCTCCTTCTCCTTCTTCTACTTCTTCTGATTCACCCTCCAGACCTCATCTTCTCCTTCTCCTTCTTCTGCTTCTTCTGACTCACCCTCCAGACTTCACCTTCTCCTTCTCCTTCTTCTACTTCTTCTGATTCACCCTCCAGACTTCTCCTTCTCCTTCTTCTACTTCGTCTGATTCACCCTCCAGACTTCACCTTCTCCTTCTCCTTCTTCTACTTCTTCTGATTCACTCTCCAGTCTTCACCTACTCCTTCTCCTTCTTCTGTTTCTTCTGCTTCACCCTCCAGACTTCCCCTTCTCCTTCTCTTTCTTCTGCTTCTTCTGAGTCACCCTCCAGACTTCATCTTCTCCTTCTCCTTCTTCTGATTCTTCTGATTCACCCTCCAGACTTCACCTTCTCCTTCTCCTTCTTCTGCTTCTTCTGATTCACCCTCCTGACTTCACCTTCTCCTTCTCCTTCTTCTACTTCTTCTGCTTCACCCTCCAGACTTCACCTTCTCCTTCTCCTTCTTCTACTTCTTCTGATTCACCCTCCAGACTTCACCTTCTCCTTCTTCTGCTTCTTCTGATTCACCCTCCAGACTTCACCTTCTCCTTCTCCTTATTCTGCTTCTTCTGATTCACCCTCCAGACTTCACCTTCTCCTTCTCCTTCTTCTGCTTCTTCTGATTCACCCTCCAGACTTCACCTTTTCCTTCTCCTTCTTCTGCTTCTTCTGATACACCCTCCAGACTTCACCTTCTCCTTCTCCTTCTTCTGCTTCTTCTGATTCACCCTCCAGACTTCACCTTCTCCTTCTCCTTCTTCTACTTCTTCTGATTCACCCTCCAGACTTCACCTTCTCCTTCTCTTTATTCTGCTTCTTCTGATTCTCCCTCCAGACTTCACCTTCTCCTTCTCCTTCTTCTGATTCTTCTGATTCACCCTCCAGACTTCACCTTCTCCTTCTCCTTCTTCTGCTTCTTCTGATTCACCCTCCTGACTTCACCTTCACCTTCTCCTTCTTCTACTTCATCTGATTCACCCTCCTGACTTCACCTTCTCCTTCTCCTTCTTCTACTTCTTCTGCTTCACCCTCCAGACTTCACCTTCTCCTTCTCCTTCTTCTACTTCTTCAGATTCACCCTCCAGACTTCACCTTCTCCTTCTCCTTATTCTGCTTCTTCTGGTTCACCCTCCAGACTTCACCTTCTCCTTCTCCTTCTTCTGCTTCTTCTGATTCACCCTCCAGACTTCACCTTCTCCTTCTCCTTCTTCTGCTTCTTCTGATTCACCCTCCAGACTTCACCTTCTCCTTCTCCTTCTTCTACTTCTTCTGATTCACCCTCCAGACTTCATCTTCTCCTTCTCCTTCTTCTGCTTCTTCTGATTCACCCTCCAGACTTCACCTTCTCCTTCTCCTTCTTCTACTTCTTCTGATTCACCCTCCAGACTTCACCTTCTCCTTCTCCTTCTTCTGTTTCTTCTGATTCACCCTCCAGACTTCACCTTCTCCTTCTCCTTCTTCTACTTCTTCTGATTCACCCTCCAGACTTCACCTTCTCCTTCTCCTTCTTCTACTTCTTCTGATTCACCCTCCAGACTTCATCTTCTCCTTCTCCTTCTTCTGCATCTTCTGATTCACCCTCCAGACTTCACCTTCTCCTTCTCCTTCTTCTGCTTCTTCTGATTCACCCTCCAGACTTCACCTTCTCCTTCTCCTTCTTCTACTTCTTCTGATTCACCCTCCAGACTTCACCTTCTCCTTCTCCTTCTTCTACTTCTTCTGATTCACCCTCCAGTCTTCACATTCTCCTTCTCCTTCTTCTGTTTCTTCTGCTTCAGCCTCCAGACTTCACCTTCTCCTTCTCTTTCTTCTGATTCTTCTGATTCACCCTCCAGACTTCACCTTCTCCTTCTCCTTCTTCTGATTCTTCTGATTCACCCTCCAGACTTCACCTTCTCCTTCTCCTTCTTCTGCTTCTTCTGATTCACCCTCCTGGCTTCACCTTCTCCTTCTCCTTCTTCTACTTCTTCTGATTCACCCTCCTGACTTCACCTTCTCCTTCTCCTTCTTCTCCTTCTTCTGCTTCACCCTCCAGACTTCACCTTCTCCTTCTCCTTCTTCTACCTCTTCTGATTCACCCTCCAGACTTCACCTTCTCCTTCTCCTTCTTCTGCTTCTTCTGATTCACCCTCCAGACTTCACCTTCTCCTTCTCCTTATTCTGCTTCTTCTGATTCACCCTCCAGACTTCACCTTCTCCTTCTCCTTATTCTGCTTCTTCTGATTCAACCTCCAGACTTCACCTTCTCCTTCTCCTTCTTCTGCTTCTTCTGATTCACCCTCCAGATTTCACCTTCTCCTTCTCCTTCTTCTGTTTCTTCTGATTCGCCCTCCAGACTTCACCTTCTCCTTCTCCTTCTTCTGCTTCTTCTGATTCACCCTCCTGACTTCACCTTCTCCTTCTCCTTCTTCTACTTCTTCTGATTCACCCTCCTGACTTCACCTTCTCCTTCTCCTTCTTCTACTTCTTCTGCTTCACCCTCCAGACTTCACCTTCTCCTTCTCCTTCTTCTACTTCTTCTGATTCACCCTCCAGACTTCACCTTCTCCTTCTCCTTCTTCTGCTTCTTCTGATTCACCCTCCAGACTTCACCTTCTCCTTCTCCTTATTCTGCTTCTTCTGATTCACCCTCCAGACTTCACCTTCTCCTTCTCCTTCTTCTGCTTCTTCTGATTCACCCTCCAGACTTCACCTTCTCCTTCTCCTTCTTCTGCTTCTTCTGATTCACCCTCCAGACATCACCTTCTCCTTCTCCTTCTTCTGCTTCTTCTGATTCACCCTCCAGACTTCACCTTCTCCTTCTCCTTCTTCTACTTCTTCTGATTCACCCTCCAGACTTCACCTTCTCCTTCTCTTTCTTCTGCTTCTTCTGATTCACCCTCCAGACTTCACCTTCTCCTTCTCCTTCTTCTGATTCTTCTGATTCACCCTCCAGACTTCACCTTCTCCTTCTCCTTCTTCTGCTTCTTCTGATTCACCCTCCTGACTTCACCTTCTCCTTCTCCTTCTTCTACTTCTTCTGATTCACCCTCCTGACTTCACCTTCTCCTTCTCCTTCTTCTACTTCTTCTGCTTCACCCTCCAGACTTCACCTTCTCCTTCTCCTTTTTCTACTTCTTCTGATTCACCCTCCAGACTTCACCTTCTCCTTCTCCTTCTTCTACTTCTTCTGATTCACCCTACAGACTTCACCTTCTCCTTCTCCTTCTTCTGCTTCTTCTGATTCACCCTCCAGACTTCACCTTCTCCTTCTCCTTATTCTGCTTCTTCTGTTTCACCCTCCAGACTTCACCTTCTCCTTCTCCTTCTTCTGCTTCTTCTGATTCACCCTCCAGACTTCACCTTCTCCTTCTCCTTCTTCTGCTTCTTCTGATTCACCCTCCAGACTTCACCTTCTCCTTCTCCTTCTTCTACTTCTTCTGATTCACCCTCCAGACTTCACCTTCTCCTTCTCCTTCTTCTGCTTCTTCTGATTCACCCTCCAGACTTCACCTTCTCCTTCTCCTTCGTCTACTTCTTCTGATTCACCCTCCAGACTTCACCTTCTCCTTCTCCTTCTTCTACTTCTTCTGATTCACCCTCCAGACTTCACCTTCTCCTTCTCCTTCTTCTACTTCTTCTGATTCACCCTCCAGTCTTCACCTTCTCCTTCTCCTTCTTCTGTTTCTTCTGCTTCACCCTCCAGACTTCATCTTCTCCTTCTCCTTCTTCTCCTTCTTCTGATTCACCCTCCAGACTTCACCTTCTCCTTCTCCTTCTTCTACTTCTTTTGATTCACCCTCCAGACTTCATCTTCTCCTTCTCCTTCTGCTCCTTCTTCTGATTCACCCTCCAGACTTCACCTTCTCCTTCTCCTTCTTCTGCTTCTTCTGATTCACCCTCCAGACTTCACCTTCTCCTTCTCCTTCTTCTCCTTCTTCTGATTCACCCTCCAGACTTCACCTTCTCCTTCTCCTTCTTCTACTTCTTCTGATTCACCCTCCAGTCTTCACCTTCTCCTTCTCCTTCTTCTGTTTCTTCTGCTTCACCCTCCAGACTTCACCTTCTCCTTCTCTTTCTTCTGCTTCTTCTGATTCACCCTCCAGACTTCACCTTCTCCTTCTCCTTCTTCTGATTCTTCTGATTCACCCTCCAGACTTCACCTTCTCCTTCTCCTTCTTCTGCTTCTTCTGATTCACCGTCCAGACCTCACCTTCTCCTTCTCCTTCTTCTACTTCTTCTGATTCACCCTCCTGACTTCACCTTCTCCTTCTCCTTCATCTACTTCTTCTGCTTCACCCTCCAGACTTCACCTTCTCCTTCTCCTTCTTCTACTTATTCTGATTCACCCTCCAGACTTCACCTTCTCCTTCTCCTTCTTCTACTTCTTCTGATTCACCCTCCAGACTTCACCTTCTCCTTCTCCTTCTTCTGCTTCTTCTGATTCACCCTCCAGACTTCACCTTCTCCTTCTCCTTCTTCTGCTTCTTCTGATTCACCCTCCAGACTTCACCTTCTCCTTCTCCTTCTTCTGCTTCTTCTAATTCACCCTCCAGACTTCACCTTCTCCTTCTCCTTCTTCTGCTTCTTCTGATACACCCTCCAGACTTCACCTTCTCCTTCTCCTTCTTCTGCTTCTTCTGATTCACCCTCCAGACCTCATCTTCTCCTTCTCCTTCTTCTACTTCTTCTGATTCACCCTCCAGACTTCATCTTCTCCTTCTCCTTCTTCTGCTTCTTCTTATTCACCCTCCAGACTTCACCTTCTCCTTCTCCTTCTTCTGCTTCTTCTGATTCACCCTCCAGACTTCACCTTCTCCTTCTCCTTCTTCTGCTTCTTCTGCTTCACCCTCCAGACCTCATCTTCTCCTTTTCCTTCTTCTGCTTCTTCTGACTCACCCTCCAGACTTCACCTTCTCCTTCTCCTTCTTCTACTTCTTCTGATTCACCCTCCAGACTTCTCCTTCTCCTTCTTCTACTTCGTCTGATTCACCCTCCAGACTTCACCTTCTCCTTCTCCTTCTTCTACTTCTTCTGATTCACTCTCCAGTCTTCACCTACTCCTTCTCCTTCTTCTGTTTCTTCTGCTTCACCCTCCAGACTTCCCCTTCTCCTTCTCTTTCTTCTGCTTCTTCTGATTCACCCTCCAGACTTCATCTTCTCCTTCTCCTTCTTCTGATTCTTCTGATTCACCCTCCAGACTTCACCTTCTCCTTCTTCTGCTTCTTCTGATTCACCCTCCTGACTTCACCTTCTCCTTCTCCTTCTTCTACTTCTTCTGCTTCACCCTCCAGACTTCACCTTCTCCTTCTCCTTCTTCTACTTCTTCTGATTCACCCTCCAGACTTCACCTTCTCCTTCTTCTGCTTCTTCTGATTCACCCTCCAGACTTCACCTTCTCCTTCTCCTTATTCTGCTTCTTCTGATTCACCCTCCAGACTTCACCTTCTCCTTCTCCTTCTTCTGCTTCTTCTGATTCACCCTCCAGACTTCACCTTTTCCTTCTCCTTCTTCTGCTTCTTCTGATACACCCTCCAGACTTCACCTTCTCCTTCTCCTTCTTCTGCTTCTTCTGATTCACCCTCCAGACTTCACCTTCTCCTTCTCCTTCTTCTACTTCTTCTGATTCACCCTCCAGACTTCACCTTCTCCTTCTCTTTATTCTGCTTCTTCTGATTCTCCCTCCAGACTTCACCTTCTCCTTCTCCTTCTTCTGATTCTTCTGATTCACCCTCCAGACTTCACCTTCTCCTTCTTCTGCTTCTTCTGATTCACCCTCCTGACTTCACCTTCACCTTCTCCTTCTTCTACTTCTTCTGATTCACCCTCCTGACTTCACCTTCTCCTTCTCCTTCTTCTACTTCTTCTGCTTCACCCTCCAGACTTCACCTTCTCCTTCTCCTTCTTCTACTTCTTCAGATTCACCCTCCAGACTTCACCTTCTCCTTCTCCTTATTCTGCTTCTTCTGGTTCACCCTCCAGACTTCACCTTCTCCTTCTCCTTCTTCTGCTTCTTCTGATTCACCCTCCAGACTTCACCTTCTCCTTCTCCTTCTTCTGCTTCTTCTGATTCACCCTCCAGACTTCACCTTCTCCTTCTCCTTCTTCTACTTCTTCTGATTCACCCTCCAGACTTCATCTTCTCCTTCTCCTTCTTCTGCTTCTTCTGATTCACCCTCCAGACTTCACCTTCTCCTTCTCCTTCTTCTACTTCTTCTGATTCACCCTCCAGACTTCACCTTCTCCTTCTCCTTCTTCTGTTTCTTCTGATTCACCCTCCAGACTTCACCTTCTCCTTCTCCTTCTTCTACTTCTTCTGATTCACCCTCCAGACTTCACCTTCTCCTTCTCCTTCTTCTACTTCTTCTGATTCACCCTCCAGACTTCATCTTCTCCTTCTCCTTCTTCTGCATCTTCTGATTCACCCTCCAGACTTCACCTTCTCCTTCTCCTTCTTCTGCTTCTTCTGATTCACCCTCCAGACTTCACCTTCTCCTTCTCCTTCTTCTACTTCTTCTGATTCACCCTCCAGACTTCACCTTCTCCTTCTCCTTCTTCTACTTCTTCTGATTCACCCTCCAGTCTTCACATTCTCCTTCTCCTTCTTCTGTTTCTTCTGCTTCAGCCTCCAGACTTCACCTTCTCCTTCTCTTTCTTCTGATTCTTCTGATTCACCCTCCAGACTTCACCTTCTCCTTCTCCTTCTTCTGATTCTTCTGATTCACCCTCCAGACTTCACCTTCTCCTTCTCCTTCTTCTGCTTCTTCTGATTCACCCTCCTGGCTTCACCTTCTCCTTCTCCTTCTTCTACTTCTTCTGATTCACCCTCCTGACTTCACCTTCTCCTTCTCCTTCTTCTCCTTCTTCTGCTTCACCCTCCAGACTTCACCTTCTCCTTCTCCTTCTTCTACCTCTTCTGATTCACCCTCCAGACTTCACCTTCTCCTTCTCCTTCTTCTGCTTCTTCTGATTCACCCTCCAGACTTCACCTTCTCCTTCTCCTTATTCTGCTTCTTCTGATTCACCCTCCAGACTTCACCTTCTCCTTCTCCTTATTCTGCTTCTTCTGATTCAACCTCCAGACTTCACCTTCTCCTTCTCCTTCTTCTGCTTCTTCTGATTCACCCTCCAGATTTCACCTTCTCCTTCTCCTTCTTCTGTTTCTTCTGATTCGCCCTCCAGACTTCACCTTCTCCTTCTCCTTCTTCTGCTTCTTCTGATTCACCCTCCTGACTTCACCTTCTCCTTCTCCTTCTTCTACTTCTTCTGATTCACCCTCCTGACTTCACCTTCTCCTTCTCCTTCTTCTACTTCTTCTGCTTCACCCTCCAGACTTCACCTTCTCCTTCTCCTTCTTCTACTTCTTCTGATTCACCCTCCAGACTTCACCTTCTCCTTCTCCTTCTTCTGCTTCTTCTGATTCACCCTCCAGACTTCACCTTCTCCTTCTCCTTATTCTGCTTCTTCTGATTCACCCTCCAGACTTCACCTTCTCCTTCTCCTTCTTCTGCTTCTTCTGATTCACCCTCCAGACTTCACCTTCTCCTTCTCCTTCTTCTGCTTCTTCTGATTCACCCTCCAGACATCACCTTCTCCTTCTCCTTCTTCTGCTTCTTCTGATTCACCCTCCAGACTTCACCTTCTCCTTCTCCTTCTTCTACTTCTTCTGATTCACCCTCCAGACTTCACCTTCTCCTTCTCTTTCTTCTGCTTCTTCTGATTCACCCTCCAGACTTCACCTTCTCCTTCTCCTTCTTCTGATTCTTCTGATTCACCCTCCAGACTTCACCTTCTCCTTCTCCTTCTTCTGCTTCTTCTGATTCACCCTCCTGACTTCACCTTCTCCTTCTCCTTCTTCTACTTCTTCTGATTCACCCTCCTGACTTCACCTTCTCCTTCTCCTTCTTCTACTTCTTCTGCTTCACCCTCCAGACTTCACCTTCTCCTTCTCCTTTTTCTACTTCTTCTGATTCACCCTCCAGACTTCACCTTCTCCTTCTCCTTCTTCTACTTCTTCTGATTCACCCTACAGACTTCACCTTCTCCTTCTCCTTCTTCTGCTTCTTCTGATTCACCCTCCAGACTTCACCTTCTCCTTCTCCTTATTCTGCTTCTTCTGTTTCACCCTCCAGACTTCACCTTCTCCTTCTCCTTCTTCTGCTTCTTCTGATTCACCCTCCAGACTTCACCTTCTCCTTCTCCTTCTTCTGCTTCTTCTGATTCACCCTCCAGACTTCACCTTCTCCTTCTCCTTCTTCTACTTCTTCTGATTCACCCTACAGACTTCACCTTCTCCTTCTCCTTCTTCTCCTTCTTCTGATTCACCGTCCAGACTTCAACTTCTCCTTCTCCTTCTTCTACTTCTTTTGATTCACCCTCCAGACTTCATCTTCTCCTTCTCCTTCTGCTCCTTCTTCTGATTCACCCTCCAGACTTCACCTTCTCCTTCTCCTTCTTCTGCTTCTTCTGATTCACCCTCCAGACTTCACCTTCTCCTTCTCCTTCTTCTCCTTCTTCTGATTCACCCTCCAGACTTCACCTTCTCCTTCTCCTTCTTCTACTTCTTCTGATTCACCCTCCAGTCTTCACCTTCTCCTTCTCCTTCTTCTGTTTCTTCTGCTTCACCCTCCAGACTTCACCTTCTCCTTCTCTTTCTTCTGCTTCTTCTGATTCACCCTCCAGACTTCACCTTCTCCTTCTCCTTCTTCTGATTCTTCTGATTCACCCTCCAGACTTCACCTTCTCCTTCTCCTTCTTCTGCTTCTTCTGATTCACCGTCCAGACCTCACCTTCTCCTTCTCCTTCTTCTACTTCTTCTGATTCACCCTCCTGACTTCACCTTCTCCTTCTCCTTCATCTACTTCTTCTGCTTCACCCTCCAGACTTCACCTTCTCCTTCTCCTTCTTCTACTTATTCTGATTCACCCTCCAGACTTCACCTTCTCCTTCTCCTTCTTCTACTTCTTCTGATTCACCCTCCAGACTTCACCTTCTCCTTCTCCTTCTTCTGCTTCTTCTGATTCACCCTCCAGACTTCACCTTCTCCTTCTCCTTATTCTGCTTCTTCTGATTCACCCTCCAGACTTCACCTTCTCCTTCTCCTTCTTCTGCTTCTTCTGATTCACCCTCCAGACTTCACCTTCTCCTTCTCCTTCTTCTGCTTCTTCTGATTCACCCTCCAGACTTCACCTTCTCCTTCTCCTTCTTCTACTTCTTCTGATTCACCCTCCAGACTTCACCTCCTCCTTCTCCTTCTTCTGCTTCTTCTGATTCACCCTCCAGACTTCACCTTCTCCTTCTCCTTCGTCTACTTCTTCTGATTCACCCTCCAGACTACACCTTCTCCTTCTCCTTCTTCTGCTTCTTCTAATTCACCCTCCAGACTTCACCTTCTCCTTCTCCTTCTTCTGCTTCTTCTGATACACCCTCCAGACTTCACCTTCTCCTTCTCCTTCTTCTGCTTCTTCTGATTCACCCTCCAGACCTCATCTTCTCCTTCTCCTTCTTCTACTTCTTCTGATTCACCCTCCAGACTTCATCTTCTCCTTCTCCTTCTTCTGCTTCTTCTTATTCACCCTCCAGACTTCACCTTCTCCTTCTCCTTCTTCTGCTTCTTCTGATTCACCCTCCAGACTTCACCTTCTCCTTCTCCTTCTTCTGCTTCTTCTGCTTCACCCTCCAGACTTCACCTTCTCCTTCTCCTTCTTCTGCTTCTTCTGCTTCACCCTCCTGACTTCACCTTCTCCTTCTCCTTCTTCTACTTCTTCTGATTCACCCTCCAGACTTCACCTACTCCTTCTCCTTCTTCTGCTTCTTCTGCTTCACCCTCCAGACTTCACCTTCTCCTTCTCCTTCTTCTGCTTCTTCTGCTTCGCCCTCCAGACTTCACCTTCTCCTTCTCCTTCTTCTGCTTCTTCTGCTTCACTCTCCTGACTTCACCTTCTCCTTCTCCTTCTTCTACTTCTTCTGATTCACCCTCCAGACTTCACCTTCTCCTTCTCCTTCTTCTGCTTCTTCTGCTTCACCCTCCAGACTTCACCTTCTCTTTCTCCTTCTTCTGCTTCTTCTGCTGCGCCCTCCAGACTTCACCTTCTCCTTCTCCTTCTTCTGCTTCTTCTGATTCACCCTCCAGACTTCACCTTCTCCTTCTCCTTCTTCTACTTCTTCTGATCCACCCTCCTGACTTCACCTTCTCCTTCTCCTTCTTCTGCTTCTTCTGCTTCACCCTCCAGACTTCACCTTCTCCTTCTCCTTCTTCTACTTCTTCTGCTTCACCCTGCAGACGTCACCTTCTCCTTCTCCTTCTTCTGCTTCTTCTGCTTCACCATCCTGACTTCACCTTATCCTTCTCCTTCTTCTACTTCTTCTGATTCACCCTCCAGACTTCACCTACTCCTTCTCCTTCTTCTGCTTCTTCTGCTTCACCCTCCAGACTTCACTTTCTACTTCTCCTTCTTCTGCTTCTTCTGCTTCGCCCTCCAGACTTCACCTTCTCCTTCTCCTTCTTCTGCTTCTTCTGCTTCACTCTCCTGACTTCACCTTCTCCTTCTCCTTCTTCTACTTCTTCTGATTCACCCTCCAGACTTCACCCTCTCCTTCTCCTTCTTCTGCTTCTTCTGCTTCACCCTCCAGACTTCACCTTCTCCTTCTCCTTCTTCTGCTTCTTCTGCTTCACCGTCCTGACTTCACCTTCTCCTTCTCCTTCTTCTACTTCTTCTGCTTCACCCCCCTGACTTCACCTGCTCCTTCTCCTTCTTCTGCTTCTTCTGATTCACCCTCCTAACTTCACCTTCTCCTTCTCCTTCTTCTGCTTCTTCTGATTCACGCTCCTGACTTCACCTTTTCCTTCTCCTTCTTCTGCTTCTTCTGATTCACCCTCCAGACTTCACCTTCTCCTTCTCCTTCCTCTGCTTCTTCTGATTCACCCTCCAGACTTCACCTTCTCCTTCTCCTTCTTCTGCTTCTTCTGATTCACCCTCCAGACCTCACCTTCTCCTTCTCCTTCTTCTACTTCTTCTGATTCACCCTCCAGACCTCATCTTCTCCTTCTCCTTCTTCTGCTTCTTCTGACTCACCCTCCAGACTTCACCTTCTCCTTCTCCTTCTTCTACTTCTTCTGATTCACCCTCCAGACTTCTCCTTCTCCTTCTTCTACTTCGTCTGATTCACCCTCCAGACTTCACCTTCTCCTTCTCCTTCTTCTACTTCTTCTGATTCACTCTCCAGTCTTCACCTACTCCTTCTCCTTCTTCTGTTTCTTCTGCTTCACCCTCCAGACTTCCCCTTCTCCTTCTCTTTCTTCTGCTTCTTCTGATTCACCCTCCAGACTTCATCTTCTCCTTCTCCTTCTTCTGATTCTTCTGATTCACCCTCCAGACTTCACCTTCTCCTTCTCCTTCTTCTGCTTCTTCTGATTCACCCTCCTGACTTCACCTTCTCCTTCTCCTTCTTCTACTTCTTCTGCTTCACCCTCCAGACTTCACCTTCTCCTTCTCCTTCTTCTACTTCTTCTGATTCACCCTCCAGACTTCACCTTCTCCTTCTTCTGCTTCTTCTGATTCACCCTCCAGACTTCACCTTCTCCTTCTCCTTATTCTGCTTCTTCTGATTCACCCTCCAGACTTCACCTTCTCCTTCTCCTTCTTCTGCTTCTTCTGATTCACCCTCCAGACTTCACCTTTTCCTTCTCCTTCTTCTGGTTCTTCTGATACACCCTCCAGACTTCACCTTCTCCTTCTCCTTCTTCTGCTTCTTCTGATTCACCCTCCAGACTTCACCTTCTCCTTCTCCTTCTTCTACTTCTTCTGATTCACCCTCCAGACTTCACCTTCTCCTTCTCTTTATTCTGCTTCTTCTGATTCTCCCTCCAGACTTCACCTTCTCCTTCTCCTTCTTCTGATTCTTCTGATTCACCCTCCAGACTTCACCTTCTCCTTCTCCTTCTTCTGCTTCTTCTGATTCACCCTCCTGACTTCACCTTCACCTTCTCCTTCTTCTACTTCTTCTGATTCACCCTCCTGACTTCACCTTCTCCTTCTCCTTCTTCTACTTCTTCTGCTTCACCCTCCAGACTTCACCTTCTCCTTCTCCTTCTTCTACTTCTTCAGATTCACCCTCCAGTCTTCACCTTCTCCTTCTCCTTATTCTGCTTCTTCTGGTTCACCCTCCAGACTTCACCTTCTCCTTCTCCTTCTTCTGCTTCTTCTGATTCACCCTCCAGACTTCACCTTCTCCTTCTCCTTCTTCTGCTTCTTCTGATTCACCCTCCAGACTTCACCTTCTCCTTCTCCTTCTTCTACTTCTTCTGATTCACCCTCCAGACTTCATCTTCTCCTTCTCCTTCTTCTGCTTCTTCTGATTCACCCTCCAGACTTCACCTTCTCCTTCTCCTTCTTCTACTTCTTCTGATTCACCCTCCAGACTTCACCTTCTCCTTCTCCTTCTTCTGTTTCTTCTGATTCACCCTCCAGACTTCACCTTCTCCTTCTCCTTCTTCTACTTCTTCTGATTCACCCTCCAGACTTCACCTTCTCCTTCTCCTTCTTCTACTTCTTCTGATTCACCCTCCAGACTTCATCTTCTCCTTCTCCTTCTTCTGCATCTTCTGATTCACCCTCCAGACTTCACCTTCTCCTTCTCCTTCTTCTGCTTCTTCTGATTCACCCTCCAGACTTCACCTTCTCCTTCTCCTTCTTCTACTTCTTCTGATTCACCCTCCAGACTTCACCTTCTCCTTCTCCTTCTTCTACTTCTTCTGATTCACCCTCCAGTCTTCACATTCTCCTTCTCCTTCTTCTGTTTCTTCTGCTTCAGCCTCCAGACTTCACCTTCTCCTTCTCTTTCTTCTGATTCTTCTGATTCACCCTCCAGACTTCACCTTCTCCTTCTCCTTCTTCTGATTCTTCTGATTCACCCTCCAGACTTCACCTTCTCCTTCTCCTTCTTCTGCTTCTTCTGATTCACCCTCCTGGCTTCACCTTCTCCTTCTCCTTCTTCTACTTCTTCTGATTCACCCTCCTGACTTCACCTTCTCCTTCTCCTTCTTCTCCTTCTTCTGCTTCACCCTCCAGACTTCACCTTCTCCTTCTCCTTCTTCTACCTCTTCTGATTCACCCTCCAGACTTCACCTTCTCCTTCTCCTTCTTCTGCTTCTTCTGATTCACCCTCCAGACTTCACCTTCTCCTTCTCCTTATTCTGCTTCTTCTGATTCACCCTCCAGACTTCACCTTCTCCTTCTCCTTATTCTGCTTCTTCTGATTCAACCTCCAGACTTCACCTTCTCCTTCTCCTTCTTCTGCTTCTTCTGATTCACCCTCCAGATTTCACCTTCTCCTTCTCCTTCTTCTGTTTCTTCTGATTCGCCCTCCAGACTTCACCTTCTCCTTCTCCTTCTTCTGCTTCTTCTGATTCACCCTCCTGACTTCACCTTCTCCTTCTCCTTCTTCTACTTCTTCTGATTCACCCTCCTGACTTCACCTTCTCCTTCTCCTTCTTCTACTTCTTCTGCTTCACCCTCCAGACTTCACCTTCTCCTTCTCCTTCTTCTACTTCTTCTGATTCTCCCTCCAGACTTCACCTTCTCCTTCTCCTTCTTCTGCTTCTTCTGATTCACCCTCCAGACTTCACCTTCTCCTTCTCCTTATTCGGCTTCTTCTGATTCACCCTCCAGACTTCACCTTCTCCTTCTCCTTCTTCTGCTTCTTCTGATTCACCCTCCAGACTTCACCTTCTCCTTCTCCTTCTTCTGCTTCTTCTGATTCACCCTCCAGACATCACCTTCTCCTTCTCCTTCTTCTGCTTCTTCTGATTCACCCTCCAGACTTCACCTTCTCCTTCTCCTTCTTCTACTTCTTCTGATTCACCCTCCAGACTTCACCTTCTCCTTCTCTTTCTTCTGCTTCTTCTGATTCACCCTCCAGACTTCACCTTCTCCTTCTCCTTCTTCTGATTCTTCTGATTCACCCTCCAGACTTCACCTTCTCCTTCTCCTTCTTCTGCTTCTTCTGATTCACCCTCCTGACTTCACCTTCTCCTTCTCCTTCTTCTACTTCTTCTGATTCACCCTCCTGACTTCACCTTCTCCTTCTCCTTCTTCTACTTCTTCTGCTTCACCCTCCAGACTTCACCTTCTCCTTCTCCTTTTTCTACTTCTTCTGATTCACCCTCCAGACTTCACCTTCTCCTTCTCCTTCTTCTACTTCTTCTGATTCACCCTACAGACTTCACCTTCTCCTTCTCCTTCTTCTGCTTCTTCTGATTCACCCTCCAGACTTCACCTTCTCCTTCTCCTTATTCTGCTTCTTCTGTTTCACCCTCTAGACTTCACCTTCTCCTTCTCCTTCTTCTGCTTCTTCTGATTCACCCTCCAGACTTCACCTTCTCCTTCTCCTTCTTCTGCTTCTTCTGATTCACCCTCCAGACTTCACCTTCTCCTTCTCCTTCTTCTACTTCTTCTGATTCACCCTCCAGACTTCACCTTCTCCTTCTCCTTCTTCTGCTTCTTCTGATTCACCCTCCAGACTTCACCTTCTCCTTCTCCTTCGTCTACTTCTTCTGATTCACCCTCCAGACTTCACCTTCTCCTTCTCCTTCTTCTACTTCTTCTGATTCACCCTCCAGACTTCACCTTCTCCTTCTCCTTCTTCTACTTCTTCTGATTCACCCTCCAGTCTTCACCTTCTCCTTCTCCTTCTTCTGTTTCTTCTGCTTCACCCTCCAGACTTCATCTTCTCCTTCTCCTTCTTCTCCTTCTTCTGATTCACCCTCCAGACTTCACCTTCTCCTTCTCCTTCTTCTACTTCTTTTGATTCACCCTCCAGACTTCATCTTCTCCTTCTCCTTCT
The DNA here is from genome assembly GCF_052327205.1 of Somniosus microcephalus. Taxonomy (NCBI): domain Eukaryota; kingdom Metazoa; phylum Chordata; class Chondrichthyes; order Squaliformes; family Somniosidae; genus Somniosus; species Somniosus microcephalus. The sequence continues at coordinate 617,864 of NW_028225267.1, read as the reverse complement.
GCTCCTTCTTCTGATTCACCCTCCAGACTTCACCTTCTCCTTCTCCTTCTTCTGCTTCTTCTGATTCACCCTCCAGACTTCACCTTCTCCTTCTCCTTCTTCTCCTTCTTCTGATTCACCCTCCAGACTTCACCTTCTCCTTCTCCTTCTTCTACTTCTTCTGATTCACCCTCCAGTCTTCACCTTCTCCTTCTCCTTCTTCTGTTTCTTCTGCTTCACCCTCCAGACTTCACCTTCTCCTTCTCTTTCTTCTGCTTCTTCTGATTCACCCTCCAGACTTCACCTTCTCCTTCTTCTGATTCTTCTGATTCACCCTCCAGACTTCACCTTCTCCTTCTCCTTCTTCTGCTTCTTCTGATTCACCGTCCAGACCTCACCTTCTCCTTCTCCTTCTTCTACTTCTTCTGATTCACCCTCCTGACTTCACCTTCTCCTTCTCCTTCATCTACTTCTTCTGCTTCACCCTCCAGACTTCACCTTCTCCTTCTCCTTCTTCTACTTATTCTGATTCACCCTCCAGACTTCACCTTCTCCTTCTCCTTCTTCTACTTCTTCTGATTCACCCTCCAGACTTCACCTTCTCCTTCTCCTTCTTCTGCTTCTTCTGATTCACCCTCCAGACTTCACCTTCTCCTTCTCCTTATTCTGCTTCTTCTGATTCACCCTCCAGACTTCACCTTCTCCTTCTCCTTCTTCTGCTTCTTCTGATTCACCCTCCAGACTTCACCTTCTCCTTCTCCTTCTTCTGCTTCTTCTGATTCACACCCCAGACTTCACCTTCTCCTTCTCCTTCTTCTACTTCTTCTGATTCACCCTCCAGACTTCACCTTCTCCTTCTCCTTCTTCTGCTTCTTCTGATTCACCCTCCAGACTTCACCTTCTCCTTCTCCTTCGTCTACTTCTTCTGATTCACCCTCCAGACTACACCTTCTCCTTCTCCTTCTTCTACTTCTTCTGATTCACCCTCCAGACTTCACCTTCTCCTTCTCCTTCTTCTGTTTCTTCTGATTCACCCTCCAGACTTCATCTTCTCATTCTCCTTCTTCTACTTCTTCTGATTCACCCTCCAGACTTCACCTTCTCCTTCTCCTTCTTCTACTTCTTCTGATTCACCCTCCAGACTTCATCTTCTCCTTCTCCTTCTTCTGCTTCTTCTGATTCACCCTCCAGACTTCACCTTCTCCTTCTCCTTCTTCTGCTTCTTCTGATTCACCCTCCAGACTTCAACTTCTCCTTCTCCTTCTTCTACTTCTTCTGCTTCACCCTCCAGACTTCACCTTCTCCTTCTCCTTCTTCTACTTCTTCTGATTCACCCTCCAGACTTCACCTTCTCCTTCTCCTTCTTCTGCTTCTTCTGATTCACCCTCCAGACTTCACCTTCTCCTTCTCCTTATTCTGCTTCTTCTGTTTCACCCTCCAGACTTCACCTTCTCCTTATCCTTCTTCTGCTTCTTCTGATTCACCCTCCAGACTTCACCTTCTCCTTCTCCTTCTTCTGCTTCTTCTGATTCACCCTCCAGACTTCACCTTCTCCTTCTCCTTCTTCTACTTCTTCTGATTCACCCTCCAGACTTCACCTTCTCCTTCTCCTTCTTCTGCTTCTTCTGATTCACCCTCCAGACTTCACCTTCTCCTTCTCCTTCGTCTACTTCTTCTGATTCACCCTCCAGACTACACCTTCTCCTTCTCCTTCTTCTACTTCTTCTGATTCACCCTCCAGACTTCACCTTCTCCTTCTCCTTCTTCTACTTCTTCTGATTCACCCTCCAGACTTCATCTTCTCCTTCTCCTTCTTCTCCTTCTTCTGATTCACCCTCCAGACTTCACCTTCTCCTTCTCCTTCTTCTGCTTCTTCTGATTCACCCTCCAGACTTCACCTTCTCCTTCTCCTTCTTCTACTTCTTCTGATTCACCCTCCAGACTTCACCTTCTCCTTCTCCTTCTTCTACCTCTTCTGATTCACCCTCCAGTCTTCACCTTCTCCTTCTCCTTCTTCTGTTTCTTCTGCTTCACCCTCCAGACTTCACCTTCTCCTTCTCTTTCTTCTGCTTCTTCTGATTCACCCTCCAGACTTCACCTTCTCCTTCTCCTTCTTCTGATTCTTCTGATTCACCCTCCAGACTTCACCTTCTCCTTCTCCTTCTTCTGCTTCTTCTGATTCAACCTCCAGACTTCACCTTCTCCTTCTCCTTCTTCTGCTTCTTCTGATTCACCCTCCAGATTTCACCTTCTCCTTCTCCTTCTTCTGTTTCTTCTGATTCGCCCTCCAGACTTCACCTTCTCCTTCTCCTTCTTCTGCTTCTTCTGATTCACCCTCCTGACTTCACCTTCTCCTTCTCCTTCTTCTACTTCTTCTGATTCACCCTCCTGACTTCACCTTCTCCTTCTCCTTCTTCTACTTCTTCTGCTTCACCCTCCAGACTTCACCTTCTCCTTCTCCTTCTTCTACTTCTTCTGATTCTCCCTCCAGACTTCACCTTCTCCTTCTCCTTCTTCTGCTTCTTCTGATTCACCCTCCAGACTTCACCTTCTCCTTCTCCTTATTCTGCTTCTTCTGATTCACCCTCCAGACTTCACCTTCTCCTTCTCCTTCTTCTGCTTCTTCTGATTCACCCTCCAGACTTCACCTTCTCCTTCTCCTTCTTCTGCTTCTTCTGATTCACCCTCCAGACATCACCTTCTCCTTCTCCTTCTTCTGCTTCTTCTGATTCACCCTCCAGACTTCACCTTCTCCTTCTCCTTCTTCTACTTCTTCTGATTCACCCTCCAGACTTCACCTTCTCCTTCTCTTTCTTCTGCTTCTTCTGATTCACCCTCCAGACTTCACCTTCTCCTTCTCCTTCTTCTGATTCTTCTGATTCACCCTCCAGACTTCACCTTCTCCTTCTCCTTCTTCTGCTTCTTCTGATTCACCCTCCTGACTTCACCTTCTCCTTCTCCTTCTTCTACTTCTTCTGATTCACCCTCCTGACTTCACCTTCTCCTTCTCCTTCTTCTACTACTTCTGCTTCACCCTCCAGACTTCACCTTCTCCTTCTCCTTTTTCTACTTCTTCTGATTCACCCTCCAGACTTCACCTTCTCCTTCTCCTTCTTCTACTTCTTCTGATTCACCCTACAGACTTCACCTTCTCCTTCTCCTTCTTCTGCTTCTTCTGATTCACCCTCCAGACTTCACCTTCTCCTTCTCCTTATTCTGCTTCTTCTGTTTCACCCTCCAGACTTCACCTTCTCCTTCTCCTTCTTCTGCTTCTTCTGATTCACCCTCCAGACTTCACCTTCTCCTTCTCCTTCTTCTGCTTCTTCTGATTCACCCTCCAGACTTCACCTTCTCCTTCTCCTTCTTCTACTTCTTCTGATTCACCCTCCAGACTTCACCTTCTCCTTCTCCTTCTTCTGCTTCTTCTGATTCACCCTCCAGACTTCACCTTCTCCTTCTCCTTCGTCTACTTCTTCTGATTCACCCTCCAGACTTCACCTTCTCCTTCTCCTTCTTCTACTTCTTCTGATTCACCCTCCAGACTTCACCTTCTCCTTCTCCTTCTTCTACTTCTTCTGATTCACCCTCCAGTCTTCACCTTCTCCTTCTCCTTCTTCTGTTTCTTCTGCTTCACCCTCCAGACTTCATCTTCTCCTTCTCCTTCTTCTCCTTCTTCTGATTCACCCTCCAGACTTCACCTTCTCCTTCTCCTTCTTCTACTTCTTTTGATTCACCCTCCAGACTTCATCTTCTCCTTCTCCTTCTGCTCCTTCTTCTGATTCACCCTCCAGACTTCACCTTCTCCTTCTCCTTCTTCTGCTTCTTCTGATTCACCCTCCAGACTTCACCTTCTCCTTCTCCTTCTTCTCCTTCTTCTGATTCACCCTCCAGACTTCACCTTCTCCTTCTCCTTCTTCTACTTCTTCTGATTCACCCTCCAGTCTTCACCTTCTCCTTCTCCTTCTTCTGTTTCTTCTGCTTCACCCTCCAGACTTCACCTTCTCCTTCTCTTTCTTCTGCTTCTTCTGATTCACCCTCCAGACTTCACCTTCTCCTTCTTCTGATTCTTCTGATTCACCCTCCAGACTTCACCTTCTCCTTCTCCTTCTTCTGCTTCTTCTGATTCACCGTCCAGACCTCACCTTCTCCTTCTCCTTCTTCTACTTCTTCTGATTCACCCTCCTGACTTCACCTTCTCCTTCTCCTTCATCTACTTCTTCTGCTTCACCCTCCAGACTTCACCTTCTCCTTCTCCTTCTTCTACTTATTCTGATTCACCCTCCAGACTTCACCTTCTCCTTCTCCTTCTTCTACTTCTTCTGATTCACCCTCCAGACTTCACCTTCTCCTTCTCCTTCTTCTGCTTCTTCTGATTCACCCTCCAGACTTCACCTTCTCCTTCTCCTTATTCTGCTTCTTCTGATTCACCCTCCAGACTTCACCTTCTCCTTCTCCTTCTTCTGCTTCTTCTGATTCACCCTCCAGACTTCACCTTCTCCTTCTCCTTCTTCTGCTTCTTCTGATTCACACCCCAGACTTCACCTTCTCCTTCTCCTTCTTCTACTTCTTCTGATTCACCCTCCAGACTTCACCTTCTCCTTCTCCTTCTTCTGCTTCTTCTGATTCACCCTCCAGACTTCACCTTCTCCTTCTCCTTCGTCTACTTCTTCTGATTCACCCTCCAGACTACACCTTCTCCTTCTCCTTCTTCTACTTCTTCTGATTCACCCTCCAGACTTCACCTTCTCCTTCTCCTTCTTCTACTTCTTCTGATTCACCCTCCAGACTTCATCTTCTCCTTCTCCTTCTTCTACTTATTCTGATTCACCCTCCAGACTTCACCTTCTCCTTCTCCTTCTTCTACTTCTTCTGATTCACCCTCCAGACTTCACCTTCTCCTTCTCCTTCTTCTGCTTCTTCTGATTCACCCTCCAGACTTCACCTTCTCCTTCTCCTTATTCTGCTTCTTCTGATTCACCCTCCAGACTTCACCTTCTCCTTCTCCTTCTTCTGCTTCTTCTGATTCACCCTCCAGACTTCATCTTCTCATTCTCCTTCTTCTACTTCTTCTGATTCACCCTCCAGACTTCACCTTCTCCTTCTCCTTCTTCTACTTCTTCTGATTCACCCTCCAGACTTCATCTTCTCCTTCTCCTTCTTCTGCTTCTTCTGATTCACCCTCCAGACTTCACCTTCTCCTTCTCCTTCTTCTGCTTCTTCTGATTCACCCTCCAGACTTCAACTTCTCCTTCTCCTTCTTCTACTTCTTCTGCTTCACCCTCCAGACTTCACCTTCTCCTTCTCCTTCTTCTACTTCTTCTGATTCACCCTCCAGACTTCACCTTCTCCTTCTCCTTCTTCTGCTTCTTCTGATTCACCCTCCAGACTTCACCTTCTCCTTCTCCTTATTCTGCTTCTTCTGTTTCACCCTCCAGACTTCACCTTCTCCTTATCCTTCTTCTGCTTCTTCTGATTCACCCTCCAGACTTCACCTTCTCCTTCTCCTTCTTCTGCTTCTTCTGATTCACCCTCCAGACTTCACCTTCTCCTTCTCCTTCTTCTACTTCTTCTGATTCACCCTCCAGACTTCACCTTCTCCTTCTCCTTCTTCTGCTTCTTCTGATTCACCCTCCAGACTTCACCTTCTCCTTCTCCTTCGTCTACTTCTTCTGATTCACCCTCCAGACTACACCTTCTCCTTCTCCTTCTTCTACTTCTTCTGATTCACCCTCCAGACTTCACCTTCTCCTTCTCCTTCTTCTACTTCTTCTGATTCACCCTCCAGACTTCATCTTCTCCTTCTCCTTCTTCTCCTTCTTCTGATTCACCCTCCAGACTTCACCTTCTCCTTCTCCTTCTTCTGCTTCTTCTGATTCACCCTCCAGACTTCACCTTCTCCTTCTCCTTCTTCTACTTCTTCTGATTCACCCTCCAGACTTCACCTTCTCCTTCTCCTTCTTCTACCTCTTCTGATTCACCCTCCAGTCTTCACCTTCTCCTTCTCCTTCTTCTGTTTCTTCTGCTTCACCCTCCAGACTTCACCTTCTCCTTCTCTTTCTTCTGCTTCTTCTGATTCACCCTCCAGACTTCACCTTCTCCTTCTCCTTCTTCTGATTCTTCTGATTCACCCTCCAGACTTCACCTTCTCCTTCTCCTTCTTCTGCTTCTTCTGATTCACCCTCCAGACCTCACCTTCTCCTTCTCCTTCTTCTACTTCTTCTGATTCACCCTCCTGACTTCACCTTCTCCTTCTCCTTCATCTACTTCTTCTGCTTCACCCTCCAGACTTCACCTTCTCCTTCTCCTTCTTCTACTTCTTCTGATTCACCCTCCAGACTTCACCTTCTCCTTCTCCTTCTTCTACTTCTTCTGATTCACCCTCCAGACTTCACCTTCTCCTTCTCCTTCTTCTACTTCTTCTGATTCACCCTCCAGACTTCACCTTCTCCTTCTCCTTCTTCTGCTTCTTCTGATTCACCCTCCAGACTTCACCTTCTCCTTCTCCTTATTCTGCTTCTTCTCATTCACCCTCCAGACTTCACCTTCTCCTTCTCCTTCTTCTGCTTCTTCTGATTCACCCTCCAGACTTCACCTTCTCCTTCTCCTTCTTCTGCTTCTTCTGATTCACCCTCCAGACTTCACCTTCTCCTTCTCCTTCTTCTACTTCTTCTGATTCACCATCCAGACTTCACCTTCTCCTTCTCCTTCTTCTGCTTCCTCTGATTCACCCTCCAGACTTCACCTTCTCCTTCTCCTTCGTCTACTTCTTCTGATTCACCCTCCAGACTACACCTTCTCCTTCTCCTTCTTCTAATTCTTCTGATTCACCCTCCAGACTTCACCTTCTCCTTCTCCTTCTTCTCTTTCTTCTGATTCACCCTCCAGACTTCATCTTCTCCTTCTCCTTCTTCTACTTCTTCTGATTCACCCTCCAGACTTCACCTTCTCCTTCTCCTTCTTCTACTTCTTCTGATTCACCCTCCAGACTTCATCTTCTCCTTCTCCTTCTTCTGCTTCTTCTGATTCACCCTCCAGACTTCACCTTCTCCTTCTCCTTCTTCTGCTTCTTCTGATTCACCCTCCAGACATCAACTTCTCCTTCTCCTTCTTCTACTTCTTCTGATTCACCCTCCAGACTTCACCTTCTCCTTCTCCTTCTTCTACTTCTTCTGATTCACCCTCCAGTCTTCACCTTCTCCTTCTCCTTCTTCTGTTTCTTCTGCTTCACCCTCCAGACTTCACCTTCTCCTTCTCCTTCTTCTGCTTCTTCTGCTTCACACTCCAGACTTCACCTTCTCCTTCTCCTTCTTCTGCTTCTTCTGCTGCGCCCTCCAGGCTTCACCTTCTCCTTCTCCTTCTTCTGCTTCTTCTGCTTCACCGTCCTGACTTCACCTTCTCCTTCTCCTTCTTCTACTTCTTCTGCTACACCCCCTGACTTCACCTGCTCCTTCTCCTTCTTCTGCTTCTTCTGATTCACCCTCCTAAATTCACCTTCTCCTTCTCCTTCTTCTGCTTCTTCTGATTCACCCTCCTGACTTCACCTTCTCCTTCTCCTTCTTCTGCTTCTTCTGATTCACCCTCCAGACTTCACCTTCTCCTTCTCCTTCTTCTGCTTCTTCTGATTCACCCTCCAGACTTCACCTTCTCCTTCTCCTTCTTCTGCTTCTTCTGCTTCACCCTCCAGACTTCACCTTCTCCTTCTCCTTCTTCTGCTTCTTCTGCTTCACCCTCCTGACTTCACCTTCTCCTTCTCCTTCTTCTACTTCTTCTGATTCACCCTCCAGACTTCACCTACTCCTTCTCCTTCTTCTGCTTCTTCTGCTTCAGCCTCCAGACTTCACCTTCTCCTTCTCCTTCTTCTGCTTCTTCTGCTTCGCCCTCCAGACTTCACCTTCTCCTTCTCCTTCTTCTGCTTCTTCTGCTTCACTCTCCTGACTTCACCTTCTCCTTCTCCTTCTTCTACTTCTTCTGATTCACCCTCCAGACTTCACCCTCTCCTTCTCCTTCTTCTGCTTCTTCTGCTTCACCCTCCAGACTTCACCTTCTCTTTCTCCTTCTTCTGCTTCTTCTGCTGCGCCCTCCAGACTTCACCTTGTCCTTCTCCTTCTTCTGCTTCTTCTGATTCACCCTCCAGACTTCACCTTCTCCTTCTCCTTCTTCTACTTCTTCTGATCCACCCTCCTGACTTCACCTTCTCCTTCTCCTTCTTCTGCTTCTTCTGCTTCACCCTCCAGACTTCACCTTCTCCTTCTCCTTCTTCTGCTTCTTCTGCTTCACCCTCCAGACTTCACCTTCTCCTTCTCCTTCTTCTGCTTCTTCTGCTTCACCCTCCTGACTTCACCTTCTCCTTCTCCTTCTTCTACTTCTTCTGATTCACCCTCCAGACTTCACCTACTCCTTCTCCTTCTTCTGCTTCTTCTGCTTCACCCTCCAGACTTCACCTTCTCCTTCTCCTTCTTCTGCTTCTTCTGCTTCGCCCTCCAGACTTCACCTTCTCCTTCTCCTTCTTCTGCTTCTTCTGCTTCACTCTCCTGACTTCACCTTCTCCTTCTCCTTCTTCTACTTCTTCTGATTCACCCTCCAGACTTCACCCTCTCCTTCTCCTTCTTCTGCTTCTTCTGCTTCACCCTCCAGACTTCACCTTCTCCTTCTCCTTCTTCTGCTTCTTCTGATTCACCCTCCAGACTTCACCTTCTCCTTCTCCTTCTTCTGCTTCTTCTGCTTCACCCTCCAGACTTCACCTTCTCCTTATCCTTCTTCTGCTTCTTCTGCTTCACCCTCCTGACTTCACCTTCTCCTTCTCCTTCTTCTACTTCTTCTGATTCACCCTCCAGACTTCACCTACTCCTTCTCCTTCTTCTGCTTCTTCTGCTTCACCCTCCAGACTTCACCTTCTCCTTCTCCTTCTTCTGCTTCTTCTGCTTCGCCCTCCAGACTTCACCTTCTCCTTCTCCTTCTTCTGCTTCTTCTGCTTCACTCTCCTGACTTCACCTTCTCCTTCTCCTTCTTCTACTTCTTCTGATTCACCCTCCAGACTTCACCCTCTCCTTCTCCTTCTTCTGCTTCTTCTGCTTCACCCTCCAGACTTCACCTTCTCTTTCTCCTTCTTCTGCTTCTTCTGCTGCGCCCTCCAGACTTCACCTTGTCCTTCTCCTTCTTCTGCTTCTTCTGATTCACCCTCCAGACTTCACCTTCTCCTTCTCCTTCTTCTACTTCTTCTGATCCACCCTCCTGACTTCACCTTCTACTTCTCCTTCTTCTGCTTCTTCTGCTTCACCCTCCAGACTTCACCTTCTCCTTCTCCTTCTTCTGCTTCTTCTGCTTCACCCACCAGACTTCACCTTCTCCTTCTGCTTCTTCTGCTTCTTCTGCTTCACCCTCCTGACTTCACCTTATCCTTCTCCTTCTTCTACTTCTTCTGATTCACCCTCCAGACTTCACCTACTCCTTCTCCTTCTTCTGCTTCTTCTGCTTCGCCCTCCAGACTTCACCTTCTCCTTCTCCTTCTTCTGCTTCTTCTGCTTCACTCTCCTGACTTCACCTTCTCCTTCTCCTTCTTCTACTTCTTCTGATTCACCCTCCAGACTTCACCCTCTCCTTCTCCTTCTTCTGCTTCTTCTGCTTCACCCTCCAGACTTCACCTTCTCCTTCTCCTTCTTCTGCTTCTTCTGCTTCACCGTCCTGACTTCACCTTCTCCTTCTCCTTCTTCTACTTCTTCTGCTTCACCCCCCTGACTTCACCTGCTCCTTCTCCTTCTTCTGCTTCTTCTGATTCACCCTCCTAACATCACCTTCTCCTTCTCCTTCTTCTGCTTCTTCTGATTCACCCTCCAGACTTCACCTTCTCCTTCTCCTTCTTCTACTTCGTCTGATTCACCCTCCAGACTTCACCTTCTCCTTCTCCTTCTTCTACTTCTTCTGATTCACCCTCCAGTCTTCACCTACTCCTTCTCCTTCTTCTGTTTCTTCTGCTTCACCCTCCAGACTTCAACTTCTCCTTCTCTTTCTTCTGCTTCTTCTGATTCACCCTCCAGACTTCATCTTCTCCTTCTCCTTCTTCTGATTCTTCTGATTCACCCTCCAGACTTCACCTTCTCCTTCTCCTTCTTCTGCTTCTTCTGATTCACCCTCCTGACTTCACCTTCTCCTTCTCCTTCTTCTACTTCTTCTGCTTCACCCTCCAGACTTCACCTTCTCCTTCTCCTTCTTCTACTTCTTCTGATTCACCCTCCAGACTTCACCTTCTCCTTCTCCTTCTTCTGCTTCTTCTGATTCACCCTCCAGACTTCACCTTCTCCTTCTCCTTATTCTGCTTCTTCTGATTCACCCTCCAGACTTCACCTTCTCCTTCTCCTTCTTCTGCTTCTTCTGATTCACCCTCCAGACTTCACCTTTTCCTTCTCCTTCTTCTGCTTCTTCTGATTCACCCTCCAGACTTCACCTTCTCCTTCTCCTTCTTCTGCTTCTTCTGATTCACCCTCCAGACTTCACTTTCTCCTTCTCCTTCTTCTACTTCTTCTGATTCACCCTCCAGACTTCACCTTCTCCTTCTCTTTCTTCTGCTTCTTCTGATTCACCCTCCAGACTTCACCTTCTCCTTCTCCTTCGTCTACTTCTTCTGATTCACCCTCCAGACTACACCTTCTCCTTCTCCTTCTTCTACTTCTTCTGATTCACCCTCCAGACTTCACCTTCTCCTTCTCCTTCTTCTGCTTCTTCTGCTTCACCCTCCTGACTTCACCTTCTCCTTCTCCTTCTTCTACTTCTTCTGATTCACCCTCCAGACTTCACCTACTCCTTCTCCTTCTTCTGCTTCTTCTGCTTCAGCCTCCAGACTTCACCTTCTCCTTCTCCTTCTTCTGCTTCTTCTGCTTCGCCCTCCAGACTTCACCTTCTCCTTCTCCTTCTTCTGCTTCTTCTGCTTCACTCTCCTGACTTCACCTTCTCCTTCTCCTTCTTCTACTTCTTCTGATTCACCCTCCAGACTTCACCCTCTCCTTCTCCTTCTTCTGCTTCTTCTGCTTCACCCTCCAGACTTCACCTTCTCTTTCTCCTTCTTCTGCTTCTTCTGCTGCGCCCTCCAGACTTCACCTTGTCCTTCTCCTTCTTCTGCTTCTTCTGATTCACCCTCCAGACTTCACCTTCTCCTTCTCCTTCTTCTACTTCTTCTGATCCACCCTCCTGACTTCACCTTCTCCTTCTCCTTCTTCTGCTTCTTCTGCTTCACCCTCCAGACTTCACCTTCTCCTTCTCCTTCTTCTGCTTCTTCTGCTTCACCCTCCAGACTTCACCTTCTCCTTCTCCTTCTTCTGCTTCTTCTGCTTCACCCTCCTGACTTCACCTTCTCCTTCTCCTTCTTCTACTTCTTCTGATTCACCCTCCAGACTTCACCTACTCCTTCTCCTTCTTCTGCTTCTTCTGCTTCACCCTCCAGACTTCACCTTCTCCTTCTCCTTCTTCTGCTTCTTCTGCTTCGCCCTCCAGTCTTCACCTTCTCCTTCTCCTTCTTCTGCTTCTTCTGCTTCACTCTCCTGACTTCACCTTCTCCTTCTCCTTCTTCTACTTCTTCTGATTCACCCTCCAGACTTCACCCTCTCCTTCTCCTTCTTCTGCTTCTTCTGCTTCACCCTCCAGACTTCACCTTCTCCTTCTCCTTCTTCTGCTTCTTCTGATTCACCCTCCAGACTTCACCTTCTCCTTCTCCTTCTTCTGCTTCTTCTGCTTCACCCTCCAGACTTCACCTTCTCCTTATCCTTCTTCTGCTTCTTCTGCTTCACCCTCCTGACTTCACCTTCTCCTTCTCCTTCTTCTACTTCTTCTGATTCACCCTCCAGACTTCACCTACTCCTTCTCCTTCTTCTGCTTCTTCTGCTTCACCCTCCAGACTTCACCTTCTCCTTCTCCTTCTTCTGCTTCTTCTGCTTCGCCCTCCAGACTTCACCTTCTCCTTCTCCTTCTTCTGCTTCTTCTGCTTCACTCTCCTGACTTCACCTTCTCCTTCTCCTTCTTCTACTTCTTCTGATTCACCCTCCAGACTTCACCCTCTCCTTCTCCTTCTTCTGCTTCTTCTGCTTCACCCTCCAGACTTCACCTTCTCTTTCTCCTTCTTCTGCTTCTTCTGCTGCGCCCTCCAGACTTCACCTTGTCCTTCTCCTTCTTCTGCTTCTTCTGATTCACCCTCCAGACTTCACCTTCTCCTTTTCCTTCTTCTACTTCTTCTGATCCACCCTCCTGACTTCACCTTCTCCTTCTCCTTCTTCTGCTTCTTCTGCTTCACCCTCCAGACTTCACCTTCTCCTTCTCCTTCTTCTGCTTCTTCTGCTTCACCCACCAGACTTCACCTTCTCCTTCTCCTTCTTCTGCTTCTTCTGCTTCACCCTCCTGACTTCACCTTATCCTTCTCCTTCTTCTACTTCTTCTGATTCACCCTCCAGACTTCACCTTCTCCTTCTCCTTCTTCTGCTTCTTCTGCTTCACCGTCCTGACTTCACCTTCTCCTTCTCCTTCTTCTACTTCTTCTGCTTCACCCCCCTGACTTCACCTGCTCCTTCTCCTTCTTCTGCTTCTTCTGATTCACCCTCCTAACATCACCTTCTCCTTCTCCTTCTTCTGCTTCTTCTGATTCACCCTCCAGACTTCACCTTCTCCTTCTCCTTCTTCTACTTCGTCTGATTCACCCTCCAGACTTCACCTTCTCCTTCTCCTTCTTCTACTTCTTCTGATTCACCCTCCAGTCTTCACCTACTCCTTCTCCTTCTTCTGTTTCTTCTGCTTCACCCTCCAGACTTCACCTTCTCCTTCTCTTTCTTCTGCTTCTTCTGATTCACCCTCCAGACTTCATCTTCTCCTTCTCCTTCTTCTGATTCTTCTGATTCACCCTCCAGACTTCACCTTCTCCTTCTCCTTCTTCTGCTTCTTCTGATTCACCCACCTGACTTCACCTTCTCCTTCTCCTTCTTCTACTTCTTCTGCTTCACCCTCCAGACTTCACCTTCTCCTTCTCCTTCTTCTACTTCTTCTGATTCACCCTCCAGACTTCACCTTCTCCTTCTCCTTCTTCTGCTTCTTCTGATTCACCCTCCAGACTTCACCTTCTCCTTCTCCTTATTCTGCTTCTTCTGATTCACCCTCCAGACTTCACCTTCTCCTTCTCCTTCTTCTGCTTCTTCTGATTCACCCTCCAGACTTCACCTTTTCCTTCTCCTTCTTCTGCTTCTTCTGATTCACCCTCCAGACTTCACCTTCTCCTTCTCCTTCTTCTGCTTCTTCTGATTCACCCTCCAGACTTCACTTTCTCCTTCTCCTTCTTCTACTTCTTCTGATTCACCCTCCAGACTTCACCTTCTCCTTCTCTTTCTTCTGCTTCTTCTGATTCACCCTCCAGACTTCACCTTCTCCTTCTCCTTCTTCTACTTCTTCTGATTCACCCTCCAGACTTCACCTTCTCCTTCTCCTTCTTCTGCTTCTTCTGATTCACCCTCCAGACTTCACCTTCTCCTTCTCCTTCGTCTACTTCTTCTGATTCACCCTCCAGACTACACCTTCTCCTTCTCCTTCTTCTACTTCTTCTGCTTCACCCTCCAGACTTCACCTTCTCCTTCTCCCTCTTCTCTTTCTTCTGATTCACCCTCCAGACTTCACCTTCTCCTTCTCCTTATTCTGCTTCTTCTGATTCACCCTCCAGACTTCACCTTCTCCTTCTCCTTCTTCTGCTTCTTCTGATTCACCCTCCAGACTTCACCTTCTCCTTCTCCTTCTTCTGCTTCTTCTGATTCACCCTCCAGACTTCACCTTCTCCTTCTCCTTCTTCTACTTCTTCTGATTCACCCTCCAGACTTCACCTTCTCCTTCTCCTTCTTCTGCTTCTTCTGATTCACCCTCCAGACTTTACCTTCTCCTTCTCCTTCGTCTACTTCTTCTGATTCACCCTCCAAACTACACCTTCTCCTTCTCCTTCTTCTACTTCTTCTGATTCACCCTCCAGACTTCACCTTCTCCTTCTCCTTCTTCTGTTTCTTCTGATTCACCCTCCAGACTTCATCTTCTCATTCTCCTTCTTCTACTTCTTCTGATTCACCCTCCAGACTTCACCTTCTCCTTCTCCTTCTTCTACTTCTTCTGATTCACCCTCCAGACTTCATCTTCTCCTTCTCCTTCTTCTGCTTCTTCTGATTCACCCTCCAGACTTCACCTTCTCCTTCTCCTTCTTCTGCTTTTTCTGATTCACCCTCCAGACTTCAACTTCTCCTTCTCCTTCTTCTACTTCTTCTGATTCACCCTCCAGACTTCACCTTCTCCTTCTCCTTCTTCTACTTCTTCTGATTCACCCTCCAGTCTTCACCTTCTCCTTCTCCTTCTTCTGTTTCTTCTGCTTCACCCTCCAGACTTCACCTTCTCCTTCTCTTTCTTCTGCTTCTTCTGATTCACCCTCCAGACTTCACCTTCTCCTTCTCCTTCTTCTGATTCTTCTGATTCACCCTCCAGACTTCACCTTCTCCTTCTCCTTCTTCTGCTTCTTCTGATTCACCCTCCTGACTTCACCTTCTCCTTCTCCTTCTTCAACGTCTTCTGATTCACCCTCCTGACTTCACCTTCTCCTTCTCCTTCTTCTACTTCTTCTGCTTCACCCTCCAGACTTCACCTTCTCCTTCTCCTTCTTCTACTTCTTCTGATTCACCCTCCAGACTTCACCTTCTCCTTCTCCTTCTTCTGCTTCTTCTGATTCACCCTCCAGACTTCACCTTCTCCTTCTCCTTATTCTGCTTCTTCTGTTTCACCCTCCAGACTTCACCTTCTCCTTCTCCTTCTTCTGCTTCTTCTGATTCACCCTCCAGACTTCACCTTCTCCTTCTCCTTCTTCTGCTTCTTCTGATTCACCCTCCAGACTTCACCTTCTCCTTCTCCTTCTTCTACTTCTTCTGATTCACCCTCCAGACTTCACCTTCTCCTTCTCCTTCTTCTGCTTCTTCTGATTCACCCTCCAGACTTCACCTTCTCCTTCTCCTTCGTCTACTTCTTCTGATTCACCCTGCAGACTACACCTTCTCCTTCTCCTTCTTCTACTTCTTCTGATTCACCCTCCAGACTTCACCTTCTCCTTCTCCTTCTTCTACTTCTTCTGATTCACCCTCCAGACTTCATCTTCTCCTTCTCCTTCTTCTCCTTCTTCTGATTCACCCTCCAGACTTCACCTTCTCCTTCTCCTTCTTCTGCTTCTTCTGATTCACCATCCAGACTTCACCTTCTCCTTCTCCTTCTTCTACTTCTTCTGATTCACCCTCCAGACTTCACCTTCTCCTTCTCCTTCTTCTACTTCTTCTGATTCACCCTCCAGTCTTCACCTTCTCCTTCTCCTTCTTCTGTTTCTTCTGCTTCACCCTCCAGACTTCACCTTCTCCTTCTCTTTCTTCTGCTTCTTCTGATTCACCCTCCAGACTTCACCTTCTCCTTCTCCTTCTTCTACTTCTTCTGATTCACCCTCCAGACTTCACCTTCTCCTTCTCCTTCTTCTACTTCTTCTGATTCACCCTCCAGACTTCACCTTCTCCTTCTCCTTCTTCTACTTCTTCTGATTCACCCTCCAGACTTCACCTTCTCCTTCTCCTTCTTCTGCTTCTTCTGATTCACCCTCCAGACTTCACCTTCTCCTTCTCCTTCTTCTGCTTCTTCTGATTCACCCTCCAGACTTCACCTTCTCCTTCTCCTTCTTCTGCTTCTTCTGATTCACCCTCCAGACTTCACCTTCTCCTTCTCCTTCTTCTGCTTCTTCTGATTCACCCTCCAGACTTCACCTTCTCCTTCTCCTTCTTCTACTTCTTCTGATTCACCCTCCAGACTTCACCTTCTCCTTCTCCTTCTTCTGCTTCTTCTGATTCACCCTCCAGACTTCACCTTCTCCTTCTCCTTCTTCTGCTTCTTCTGATTCACCCTCCAGACTTCACCTTCTCCTTCTCCTTCTTCTGCTTCTTCTGATTCACCCTCCAGACTTCACCTTCTCCTTCTCCTTCTTCTGCTTCTTCTGATTCACCCTCCAGACTTCACCTTCTCCTTCTCCTTCTTCTACTTCTTCTGATTCACCCTCCAGACTTCACCTTCTCCTTCTCCTTCTTCTGCTTCTTCTGATTCACCCTCCAGACTTCACCTTCTCCTTCTCCTTCTTCTGCTTCTTCTGATTCACCCTCCAGTCTACACCTTCTCCTTCTCCTTCTTCTACTTCTTCTGATTCACCCTCCAGACTTCACCTTCTCCTTCTCCTTCTTCTCTTTCTTCTGATTCACCCTCCAGACTTCATCTTCTCCTTCTCCTTCTTCTACTTCTTCTGATTCACCCTCCAGACTTCACCTTCTCCTTCTCCTTCTTCTACTTCTTCTGATTCACCCTCCAGACTTCATCTTCTCCTTCTCCTTCTTCTGCTTCTTCTGATTCACCCTCCAGACTTCACCTTCTACTTCTCCTTCTTCTGCTTCTTCTGATTCACCCTCCAGACTTCAACTTCTCCTTCTCCTTCTTCTACTTCTTCTTATTCACCCTCCAGACTTCACCTTCTCCTTCTCCTTCTTCTACTTCTTCTGATTCACCCTCCAGTCTTCACCTTCTCCTTCTCCTTCTTCTGTTTCTTCTGCTTCACCCTCCAGACTTCACCTTCTCCTTCTCCTTCTTCTGCTTCTTCTGCTTCACACTCCAGACTTCACCTTCTCCTTCTCCTTCTTCTGCTTCTTCTGCTGCGCCCTCCAGGCTTCACCTTCTCCTTCTCCTTCTTCTGCTTCTTCTGCTTCACCGTCCTGACTTCACCTTCTCCTTCTCCTTCTTCTACTTCTTCTGCTACACCCCCCTGACTTCACCTGCTCCTTCTCCTTCTTCTGCTTCTTCTGATTCACCCTCCTAAATTCACCTTCTCCTTCTCCTTCTTCTGCTTCTTCTGATTCACCCTCCTGACTTCACCTTCTCCTTCTCCTTCTTCTGCTTCTTCTGATTCTCCCTCCAGACTTCACCTTCTCCTTCTCCTTCTTCTGCTTCTTCTGATTCACCCTCCAGACTTCACCTTCTCCTTCTCCTTCTTCTGCTTCTTCTGCTTCACCCTCCTGACTTCACCTTCTCCTTCTCCTTCTTCTACTTCTTCTGATTCACCCTCCAGACTTCACCTACTCCTTCTCCTTCTTCTGCTTCTTCTGCTTCACCCTCCAGACTTCACCTTCTCCTTCTCCTTCTTCTGCTTCTTCTGCTTCGCCCTCCAGACTTCACCTTCTCCTTCTCCTTCTTCTGCTTCTTCTGCTTCACTCTCCTGACTTCACCTTCTCCTTCTCCTTCTTCTGCTTCTTCTGATTCACCCTCCAGACTTCACCTTCTCCTTCTCCTTCTTCTACTTCTTCTGATCCACCCTCCTGACTTCACCTTCTCCTTCTCCTTCTTCTGCTTCTTCTGCTTCACCCTCCAGACTTCACCTTCTCCTTCTCCTTCTTCTGCTTCTTCTGCTTCACCCACCAGACTTCACCTTCTCCTTCTCCTTCTTCTGCTTCTTCTGCTTCACCCTCCTGACTTCACCTTATCCTTCTCCTTCTTCTACTTCTTCTGATTCACCCTCCAGACTTCACCTACTCCTTCTCCTTCTTCTGCTTCTTCTGCTTCACCCTCCAGACTTCACCTTCTCCTTCTCCTTCTTCTGCTTCTTCTGCTTCGCCCTCCAGACTTCACCTTCTCCTTCTCCTTCTTCTGCTTCTTCTGCTTCACTCTCCTGACTTCACCTTCTCCTTCTCCTTCTTCTACTTCTTCTGATTCACCCTCCAGACTTCACCCTCTCCTTCTCCTTCTTCTGCTTCTTCTGCTTCACCCTCCAGACTTCACCTTCTCCTTCTCCTTCTTCTGCTTCTTCTGCTTCACCGTCCTGA